>NW_024387477.1:898600-1045740 GCF_900408965.1 Simochromis diagramma
CAGATAAACCAAACCTCCCGGAAAACGCCCAAGCGGTACTATTTGGAAACAGAAATACGTCACATGCCCTAGTGCAAGTAGTCCATTTAGTGACGTATACTGAACACAATAAATTATATAATGTAAACAACTACCTGAAAAACAGGTAGAACGATACTTTTGTATCGTTTATTGCATTTATGGAGGGAGCGATGTATGATGGGTAATGGTACAGCTAGCGACTGGGTGACTTTATGGAATCCGGTGGATACAGCAGTGTGTACAGGTAAGACCATTTAAACAGACACCATTTATAGAATGACTATTAAAAGTCAGCGAGTGTCAGTAATGTTAATGTGGTTATATATTAGTAATACACCGAGTGCTAATAATATTTATGGTGCTAGCTTAAAGTTACAGTGTAAACGTTAGCTTATATTGGAGTAAAGCTGTTACTGTTTAAACGATGTTAGCAAAGAAATATTAGCTTCTGTCATGACTGATGAAGTTACTAGTTAATAAAGTTTTCAGTAAAGTGTTTAATCGCAGCCACAGATTGACAGCAAATATCTCGATTAGCTTCAGTGCATCTATAATAAATATGTGCAAGTTTCAGTGCTTCGTTTAAACTGTATGATACTTATACTGACCCGGGGTCAGTGTAAAATACAATCCTAGCTGTGTGAACAAAGCCTGGCTCCTTTAATCCTGCATGAAAAACCTCAGGATGCAGGTTATTATTACTCTTTCCTGCTGGCACACCTGTCACACCTGAGAGTCAGCTAGAAACTTACAGTGACGTGGACATCATGCAAAGACTGCCAGACTCTGTAATACTGCAAATGATCAGTGACTCATGTTAACACTAAACTTTAAACGGTATCTCTGTGTCTCTCTGTGTGTGCTGAACATTTAGGATTGAGTCAGGCTGCATCAGCTGAAGCTGTTATTTGTATATATCAGTATTTTTTTAATTCAGGTGTGGGGAAAATACGTAAGACTGCAGTGAAGCGATGTACCAGATTAATCCCTGGCCAAAGGTATCGTACTTAAATCAGACTACTGATCCAGCCACATCAGCCTTTTGTGAGGTCTGTTTAAAGTTGACTAAAAGTGAACTGCAGGTTCCTGAGAGGTGGACTGTGAGCACAGAAACACATGTTCATACATACAGCTGCAGCAAACTTACATTAATTTTAAATAGATTTGTTACTCTGATGTCTGTCTCTGTGTTAGTCCTCTGACAGACTGGTGACCTGTCCAGGTGTGCTCTACCTATGACTACTGGGACAGGCTCTAGCCTCTGTAAAAGAAATTTTCTGTTATTCTCATTTAAAGTATTTAAGTGCTTATGTATATGCTTAGTTGTGACACTATTATAGACTGTTCAGTGAAAGTTTCTAAAATTAGATGAACTTACTTCAGCGTCAGCAGTTTGAGAAAACAACTCCCTTTACAGGTGCTGATAAGGCCAAGGGCACAAAACAGCATAACTATTGATCCGTTAGGTTTCATAGCGAGACACGTGAAGTGTGGTAGGATCAGTTTGTAACTTCCTCCCTCTTCCTTGGAATGCATAAAGGAGTAGGAGCACAACTTCTGTGGCAGCGCTGACATGACTGAACTGTGATGTTTGATGTGTGTTGGCGCAGTAATAAATAGCTTGATCACAGCTCTTTCTGTGTTGCAGACTTTATTTAAAAAATTCCACGACACCCCCCACCCTCCCACTGTGAACCTGAATTGAATATTCAGAAGACATTTGTTTAAATAGTTCTACAAATCTGAGCTGTTGGTGTGTCCTTGGATTGTGTGGTAATAATATTAGAGCTAGCAATCTTTCTTACTGAATCTCTACTATGAGTCATTGTGAAATGCACTACACACAGGGACACACACGCACAGGTCTTTGTCTCCAGATGCCACATTTATTTATAGCTTCCTGTGTTATGACCGGCCACAGTCTGACAGCTGTCGGTCTCAGCTGATTTCCCGCTCTCCTCCGCTCCTCTCCCGTCTCACTATAAAAGGGAAGGAAACCATCATCAGTCCAAAACGCCATCAGCTGTTCTCACCTGCGTCTCCAGCACCGCCCCGTTGAGCTCACCGCACCACACCTCCCCTGCAGCCGCGCCCGGGACCACACCTCCGCCACAGTCATGTTACCTGAGATTAATTCTATGTTTACCTGTCAGCCTGGACAAATGTGCTGTGTGAAGGAAATTAAATTAAATCAGATCTGAACTGCGTACATTTAAGGAACCTGTTCATATTTAATTGAAATATGAACCAGTGATTTTTTGATTGCTGATTCCAAGAGTCTTTGTGGAAATCTTGTTTGGCTTTTGGTTATTTTAATTCTCTTCTCTGTTTTCCAGAACAGTTCTCCACAGTCGCTGTCCACATGGGTCAGTGGGATCAAGAAGCACTCTGCTAATGTGTGGACTCTGACCAGCAACATCCAGCAAGACCCAGACAGCGTTTTCTATCTCCCAGCTGGAGTTTTTGTTGGTCTGTGACTGGAGAGTCAGATTTTTGTTGAGCTTCACACTTGCAGAGGTAAGTCAGTTTGCAGAGATCCCCCCCACCCTGGCTTTTATGTGCTAGATTTCTTATCTGAAACAGTAATATTTCAGTGACTGCTGCTTATACCACAGGTTAATACACGCTACTGATCCCTGATAGGAGAATCATCAATTTTGGCAATAAAGAAGCCTGGTGGATGTTTGTTTACAGTCTGATGATGGGACATCATGCTCTGCATCTTCAAAGTTTGCCTCCTCATTATTATTCATACCCAGTAATGTAAAGTATGCTTATATCTACTATAACTGAACCAACCTGGTGCTGTTCATTTATGGAGGCTGTTGAGTCTGAATGTTGGATGTTGTGTATCTCGTGTTCTCTGGGCTTTGTTGTCCTCAGTCTTTTTGCAGGATCAGAAAACAAAACCAGGAGGCGTGTAAATGTTTCTTCTCCATGATGTTTCTTCAATGTTTCTTCTGGATGATGATAAGACTGTGACACGGGATGCCACCTTTGGTCTTGTGATGAAGCAAAGCTCAGGAAGAAGTGTGATTAAATTGGTACCCACATGTTGAGAAGGATGTACAGGGGCACCTACAGCCAAATCCAAGCTTCAGGTTAGTTGTAGTTGCAGAACGCTATAGGACTGAGACAGCTGAGGCATCAAATGTTTGATTAAACGGATGAAAAAGTGAAGTTTCTTCCCTATAATTATCACTTCTTAAAATCTGTAGCAACTTCAAGTCTGTCAGCGTGCTGAGCATGCTCAGAATGTGACAATATGTTTTTGTTCAATATTTAATTTCTTTCAGTTGCAATTGTTAAATGAAAAAAAATAAAAATGTATTCTTATAATTTAGCAAACTAATTTATCAAAAAATATATATACATATATCTGTATTAGTTATAATAAATTAATTTGACACCTGTATTGAAAATACCATATTGTATTCATACAGAATCAGTATGGTATCATTGTTTGTCTGCTCACTGATTGTTGAAGCTAAGAGCTACTTTGATCTGTTTAGATCTAAAGTATCCAAAGTTGAGCTCTAATGTTTCTTCACCCCTGTGTGTGTGATATGTGATTTCCTACATGCTGGCAGAGCAGCAGTTTGTGCTCACAGATGGTGACGGTGTGGAGAGGCGGTGGTGTTTCCTCAGAAGAACCAGCAGAGTCACAAAGGACACCAGTCCATCTCACCACCTTGACTTGCTGACTGATGTTCGTCTGCACTGCACAGAGAAAATCAACTGACCAAGGTTTGTCCAGTGAAATGTATATTTGTTTTATGCTTACAGATATGTTTTTCTTGACAGAGGCTCTGCAGAGGTTAGACAAAGAAAATATGTGCTTCACATTTTACTGTGATTTATTGAGATATTTGTTGCCTGATGTTCAGCAGGAATGGAGAAATAGAATCAAAGGGAGATGTTTTTGATGTTTTTGTAATGATGTAAGTAAATCTTCAATATTATTTATTTGCTTGGTTATATTAGGAGTGTTTCTGAGTGAGGGGGAGAGGAGTCATCATCCAGTTTAAGTGACGTAGATCAGTGGATACACTTGTCTCCCCTTTAAAGGAGACAATCCAAGTCATTCTTAAATGTTAGTGCTTTCAAATACACAAACATTTTTAAAGGAAAAAAATGAACATCCAACTTTGACTGTAATACAAAATAAATCTTTGCATGTGTGCTTTCAAACTCTCAGATAGGCAGGATATCAGTCTTGGACTGTCTAATCTGCCGGAGCAGCACTGAATGACCACCGCACATGAGCATGTTCCTGCAACATTCAGCATCTGATCCTTCATCTGTGTGCTTCTGCTTTTGGTAAGTAGAGTTACCCAACTCCAGTAACTCTAAACACATGCCATCCATTTCTAACGGCCTGGTTACTTCCTGTCAGTTACTTTAGAAACCATGTGGTCACCTGACCTAACACTGTTTCTTCTTTTTCCCCTTAATGTTCAAGTGTCACATGTCAAACAGCTGGAGAGGAAACTACACCAGTGTACTGAGATGTTTCAGCAACACGTGCCAGATGCTGTTCCTTCATGGTGACATCACCAGAGACAGCCCCACCCACCTAAGGACCCATTGATCATGATGATTATAATGATGACAGCGAGCGGAACTAAAACTGTAAAAATCCACGACCAGAATTTTTCTTTCTAATTATTAATGAATACTGAGAGCCTCTTTCTGTTTTGTCTGTTTTGTTTTTTGTTTTTTTACCTCATTTTTTACTAACAAAGTTCACCAAACTCACACAGTTTACATTCTGTATGTTTCCATCTTTACCAGCCACACTCTAACTGCATTTAAGAAAATAATCCTTTGAAATCATCGTTTTTCTCTTTTGTAATTGATGATGGGTCAGAGGGCCCGGTGGCGCCAGTGTCCGGCAGCCTCGCCTCTGTCAGTGTGCCCCAGGGTGGCTGTGGCTACAATGTAGCTGCCATCACCAGTGTGTGAATGTGTGTGTGAATGGGTGGATGACTGGTTGTGTAAAGCGCTTTGGGGTCCTTAGGGACTAGAAAAGCGCTATATAAATACAGGCCATTTACCATAATTCAGTGAATATACTGCGCTGCTTCCTTTTATTGCGTCTCACATTGCTTTAAGTTTTTCAGGGTCCAGTTATTTTTTACTGCTGTTTGAATTCTGTATGTTTGACCCTGTAGACTGTTTGATGGACTGCTTGTCTTCCTGTTTGTTACCGCCGCCTGTTTTTGACTAAAGATTTGGATTTCTGACTTCAACACAGCCTCTGCATGTCCTCCCTTTGTGTCCTCTTCCTCTGTGAATGTGTTGCATGTGTCACAGATTCCTTTTATTAACAGCTTTCCCACAGTGAGTTGCATCAGCATTCATTCACAGCACATTTCAGAAGGATTCAGATTAATACAGTGATCTTACAGTCAGAATGATCCTGACAGAGTGCCACTGTAAATTATCTTTCATCAGGTAAATTTTAAAGTTCAGTATTTCAAAGCAGGAGTTATGAAGAATCATGCTGGCATTAGGATTAATAATATGTACTTACAAAGTCAAAGTTTTTTAATTATGCTAGAATATTGGAAGACAATCAACTTTTAGTGTTTTCCGCATATTAATTCTTCTGAAATAGAGACGTGACCCTAACTGTACAGAAGCACTAAACAACTGACAATCTAACAGACATCATTGGCCTGAGCTGTCATGCACAGTGAGTCTGATCCTTTGCTGTGAGAGTATGACAAGCATGTTTCTGGTCAGTTTGGAAGAAATAATATCACAATGTTGATCTTTTTTTCCAATATTCCTTCTCTTTTACAACATAAACTGTGATCAAAGCTACTTATGTTCACAGCATGTAATAATACTGACAGTCCAGGGCATTGTGGTCTGTTGAGCTAGGGTTAGGGTTAGCAATTCAGACATATGTAATCAGTATTAAACGTCTCTGACATGGGCCACTGTCCACAGCGTTGGGAAATCCATACCAGGCTGGAAAGAGTCAAGGTAGGTGAGCATCCACGAGAAGACACAGCAGATGCATCCTACTAATACTGACAGGACCAGGAGACTCCAGAAACCGAGCATCTTCTCTTCAGTGCCATCCTCTCCTGTCACCCTCTCTGCCCGCAGCTCTTTGAGTATGGGGTAGATAAGGGCGCAGAGAAACCCTTATTACTAATTTGTATTATAATTCAATTTTCATGAAATATTCATATTCAGTATCAGTCCTTTTATATTATAACCATGTATCCACCCAGGCTCATGGTGGGGCAGGGCTCTGTCCTGGGATGCTTGAGTGAAAGGTAATGTACACCCTGACCAGGTATCCAGTCTGTCAGAATTGTTTTCAATATTTGGTTCAAAAACACAAGTGACAACTAAAATCCAACTAGGATTCTTGCATATGATGACTGAAGTCTGTCTTTGACTGTATTGTCCAGCTGATCCATCAAACCCCCAGCAGGTGAACCTTATTCATGACATAACACCGCAACAATGTAAAAAATTAAACAGCAACAGTCTAAATGTAAAGTGCATTCTAAACTCCTCTTCAATAAATTATATGCAAAGAGTCATTCAGGACTGTAAAACATGAACTACAGAACCCAGAGTCTTCATCATTAAATCTCTGGTTGCTTCATTTTTCTATCCTATATCAGATACTTTAAAGGTTAGGTTAGGTAAAGTTGCATTCTCATGGTGAGGCAAAGTGCTTTATGTGCGTGTGTGCGTGTCATGAACGGCTATAAAAGGCCTATAATTAAAGAACAAAGCGGGGTTTGAGTTCGAGTTGCGGCAGACTGTCACTACTTGTAAATGGAACGCAGCCTCCCTACGGCGGACAGCTAATAACAGGAATCGGACGCGGTCCACCCAAGTCCACAGCAACCACCATAGCAACCGCCTAGCATGACCTTAAAAACATATTCTGTCTTCATAACTATCAAAAACATGAAATGATTTGCAAAGTGTTTAAGTGTTACAGCTGCAGAGAGCTATGGCGGTATCTTTGGAAGCTGTTTACATAGCTAATAATATACGATGTAACCATGGAGACAATCAGTCACGTGAGCTAGTGGTGCACGTTTACTACAGTGAATAAGGTGATTGTGTGCACAGCGTCCACACGCTGTAGAGGGTAAAGACATTACTTCAATATTGTTTTATATTGATATATATTTGCCTTCTGTTGACCATCACCTCAGGTTCACCATCACAGTTTCAGCAGACAGATGCACACTGTCTAAATATGAACACATTCAAAAACTCATGTCTCAGAAATAAGCACAGCTGTTCATGTTTGTCATTAGAGTTTTATTTGTAAGAAAATTATGAGCTTCATATTGTGTATCAAATAAAAGAACATTTCACAACTCTGAGTCAACAGAAACAGGTAACAGAAATGTCTCTAATGTAGACATGTACAGTGTAGTGTAAGCATTAAAAGATCATAAAGGAAACACTAACATTTATGTGAAACTAATTGTAATAAAAAATGAACAGGTGCTTTATAGATTTAAAAGAAAGAATCTGAAAACAACACTTTTTTGGTCTAAGTGATCAAAGTAGAAAACAGAACTGATGTTCAAAAACAAACCGTAGCTGCACTAATATTACACATCTCCATTGTTGTGGTGAACAGACATGTTGCTTTTAAAACCACATGCAGTGTGTGACCGTGACTGTTCACTGAGACCATGAACGCCACTTCGCTGAAGCCTTCGCCTTCTTCTTCTTCTTCTAAAATGGAAGCAGAAGGAGCACGAGCTGCTTTGATCTACTGAAAGGAAAAAGCAGAACATCTGAGCTGAAACCAGTCAGCTGAAATCATTAAGACAGGAACAATCATTCAATGCAGTGTCTCAGGTGGCTTAGCCTGTTACAACTGTTGATACAAGCTAAATACGGTTAACACACAGTGTCAGGGAGCTCCAGTGTGGGAACTAGTGGCTTTAGGTTTGTAGTCATTTAACTTTCATCCATTCATTCATTTAATTCAGGAGGAAGAAATGCCAGGTTGATGCAGGCTGGTTACATGCATTTGGTCCCACGCTGTCTTTAACTAAATGACTTGGTTCATTTTATGGCTGGGCTGTATGTGGGGTTATATCATGTTATTTGGGCAGGAGTTCCTGTCCCCTGTTAGACTTAGAAAGTTTCTCCATAAGTAGAGTTTCTAACTCTTCTAGCACATCTGTGGCTGACAGCTTTTTGGTGGCTCTTTTTACCCCACACTGGTTGTGAGTGTGTAAATAGCCCCACTAGTTCTTTTGGGTTACAGTTAACTTGGGAGGAAGAGGTAGGTCTGCCATGACTAGATGAATAACAATTATCTGGGATACATAAATTTCATAATGCATGCATATATCTCTATAAACCTGCCTGAGGGCTGCCATTTTTTACATTCAGTTATTTCTTTGTTGAATCTAAATAATGAATGTGTTACAGTTAAACTGACACTGGTCAGTGTAAATGGCTCATTGGGACACAGAAACCTTTAAATTAAACCCTATCACCTGATATCGAGTGTCAAACAATATCAAAGCTGTAAAAGCTGTTTACAGTCAGAATTTATAAAACTATGATTGTAAATAAATTCAAACAAGTGAGCTTTTCTCTTTGTGCTGAATATCAACACTGTGATTTCTTAGACTGTAAGCTTTACTTTAGCACAACCAGTTGTAGAAGCTGCCACTCCAAATGTCTTTTGATAACAAGAAAAAAATACCTTTTCAGTACACGCCCTGAAGTTCTTCTCCGACATCTTCTGCCATCGGCTTTGTCTGCTGGTTTGAAGACAATAAACCACAAAAAAGATGATTTAGTCACTTTGTCTGCATCATGCAGCTCGAATGTGTCGTGTAACGATGTTGAATAGCCGTCGTTATCCCTCTGCTGTGTCAGTAGGATTGTACTGTACAGCATCTCATTGATATGTGAGGAATGCTAATGTAACATGATAACAGACTTACATCATTAAAACATAAAGGGCAGGAGATATTTAGATATTTTTATATTTATATTATATTTTATAGCTGACGGATATTACTAAATAGATAGAATTTACTAAATAGCTGGATGAACATGAAAAATATGTCTATAATAACAAATGACCATGAGAGCCAGTAGAATTAATTCAACTGGACACTCAAAAGACTTCCTTAAATGCTCTTTAAGTGGCAGAACAGATGAACAAACAGTTAATCGCTTACTTGAGATGAAATCTGCTCAGCTACTTTGAAAACAGCTTCTAAGTGGTTCCTCCTTTAACAGGATGACTGCTCAGGGGTAAGGTCATCATGCAATCCAGCAACCTTTATGGTTCTGCTTTGATTCACCAGGAACTATTAGGGAAACCTTCCAGCGCCTCCTGTGAAAGACACAGGCATAAACACATACATTTATTAACATGTTCCACAGTCTTCCAGTTTGATTTTCTCATCCTGTGGACAACAACGTACATGGATGCAGGTTTATTGTTAACTTTTGTAAGGTTTATTTAGTGAACATATCCAGCTGCAGCTCCACTGTGATCCTGAACTATCCAGTTCAGGATCAGCACTTAAGAAAATGTGTCAATAAATGGACAAACATCAACTTACTATATTTATCCAAACAGACGGGACCAATAATGCTTCACTGAGTTAGAGACTTTAACAGACTCTTCTATGTAAGAATGTCTCGTGCTGATATACCTGCAAACTTGACAACAAAGGTTTATCAGACTACATGTAGCTGTCCTCTATGTCAGCTCACACATTTACATTTATGTCACACTTATTTCTGCTTTCCCATTTTATAATTATTACTTACATTTTGATTAGATACCTTGAGTTTGTAAATGATCAGATTACATAATTGGAATACAATGTATCCAATTCAGGGTTGCGGGAGGATGAAGCCTATCCCAGCTGATACAGGACAAAGACAGGCTGCCAGTTTATTGCAGGGCTAACACTTAAATGTTTGATATTTCTTATAATAATCATAATTATGACTATTATTTAAAGGTTTCTTTATAAATACATTTTGATTTTTTATAACCCCTAAAATATAAACCTGAGCTGTTTCAGATTCTGACCTCTGACCTCAGTGACCTGGCTGTGTCCTCACTGCAGCTCCCTCTTGGAAGTACGTCTGCTTCTTGTCTTCCCCCAGTGTTGACCGCCTGCCCTTGATATCACGTACTGTACCTGAGGAACAAAAAAGGACAAACACTTGCCTTCATTTAAGAAGTACATTCATACAGAGGTAATCTATGGAAACACACTAGTTCACCCTTTGGGAGAAATCAGTTCCTGTGAAACATTTCTGTAAATGAACATCATGTGGAGAATGAATGAAATGAGTTCTTCAGGTAACTCATCAGTCCCACACTGACAAATGAAATCTAGTTAAACTATTAAGCATATTTGCTCTTCTGAAATCTGTGTTAAACAACAACAAACATAAATTAGTAACAAAAATACAGCTGAGTAGAGGCTTTACTAACCACCACCAGCCATAATGCTAAATTTTAATCTTCAAATGTTTCTGAGCTGTCTTCAACCTGCTTTTAACACATTAAAGTCCCACAGTCAATGCAGTCTGACTCAATCCTAGATGTTCAGCACACAGAGACACAGAGGTACTGTTTAAAGTTTAGTGTTAACATGAGTCACTGATCATTTGCAGTATTACAGAGTCTGGCAGTCTTTGCATGATGTCCACGTCACTGTAAGTTTCTAGCTGACTCTCAGGTGTGACAGGTGTGCCAGCAGGAAAGAGTAATAATAACCTGCATCCTGAGGTTTGTCATGCAGGATTAAAGGAGCCAGGCTTTGTTCACACAGCTAGGATTGTATTTTACACTGACCCTGGGTCAGTATAAGTATCATACAGTTTAAACAAAGCACTGAAACTTGCACATATTTATTATAGATGCACTGAAGCTAATCGAGATATTTGCTGTCAATCTGTGGCTGCGATTAAACACTTTACTGAAAACTTTGTTAACTAGTAACTTCATCAGTCATGACAGAAGCTAATATTTCTGTGCTAACATCGTTTAAACAGTAACAGCTTTACTCCAATATAAGCTAACGTTTACACTGTAACTTTAAGCTAGCACCATAAAGACGGTAAAACACGTAATAATATCTACAAATGCATCTTAAAGCTGTTATATTAGCACTCGGTGTATTACTAACATAACCACATTAACATTACTGACACTCGCTGACTTTTAATAGTCATTCTATAAATGCTGTCCGTTTAAATGGTCTTACCTGTACACACTGCATATCCACCGGATTCCAGCCAGAGTGGATTCTGGAGTCTTCCCACGCTCCTGTTAGTGATCCTCCATCTGGATGGATGAGAACAACCTTCTGAACAATCTAGCAGGAGATGGCCCATATCTATGGGACTGATTTGTGCTAATAACGCCCATTGTATGGACTGATAACAGCCGAAGCGGGTGAATAAAGTCACCCAGTCGCTAGCTGTGCCATGACCCATCATACATCGCTCCCTCCATAAATGCAATAAACGATACAAAAGTATCGTTCTACCTGTTTTTCAGGTAGTTGTTTACATTATATAATTTATTGTGTTCAGTATACGTCACTACAATGTGATTTCGGAAATATATAAATATACGGACAACAGGCTCTTCCGCGGCAATCTCTTGTCGTCAATAAGCAACGTTAAGGGAGCTCTATAGTATTCAATGAGAGGACCCTGCACGTCAATTCTGGAGGCGAGGGGGGTACCCTGCGCATCGATAAGTGAAGCAGAGGGAGCCTGACCATGCGTCACACATTTGAGGAGTTGGGAGTGAGAACGTGTTGCACATGAGGACCCAGAACAACATCTAAAGAGCTGCATGTCTCAATTGTTCCAGTCTTAAGGTGATTCAACAACAAGAAAGAGACTGGGCAAAAATGGCATAGTGAGTATAAATCACTGCTGACCAAGAAGATCACAAAGGCTCGACTCACATCTGTCAAAGATCCCCAAAACTTTTGGCAAAATATTCTGTGGACTGATGAGAGAGAAGCTGAACATTTTGAAAGATTTGCATCCTGTTACATCTGGTGTAAAACTGACACATAATTTCATATGAAGAACATCAGCCCAGCAGTCAAACATGGTCAAAGTCTGGAATTAAATCTGATTGGGATGCTTTGGCATAACCTTAAACAGGCTGCTTATGTTGGAAAACCGTCCTGTTTGGACGAATTAAAACCATACTGTAGAGAAGAGTGGGTCAAAATCCCTCTGCAGTGATGTGAAGGACTGCCAAGGGAGTGGTACAGCCAGTTCTTGGGCTTAGAGGGCAGTTACTTTCATAGGGTCAGGTAGGTTTGGATAGCTTCTTTCCCTTAATAAAAGAAATCATCAGGTAAAAACTGCAATTTGTATTCACTTATCTTTATCGAACATTAAAAATTCTTTGTTATTCTGAAACCTTTTAGTGTCACAAACAGGCCAGAAACCAAGACAGCTGGGTGTAGATATTGCGTCTGAATATTGAAGAAATGTTTATTTTACATTTCCTGTTCTTTATTCAAATTAAAAAATTCTGGCAGAGGAAGGCATCCAAGGCACCAGTTTGTCTCATTTTCTCAGTCAGATCTATTCCTTGTTCACAATCAGTTTCATTATAATAAAGACCCCTTTTCCATTAGTCCCTACTTGGATCGACTCGCCACGGTTCCCCACAGTTTCCAGGGTTTTCCATTAGGTCATATTTCCTGCTCAGCCGGGGGTCCAAGCCATCCGAGCAGCACTTAAATGTCGTCAAACTGCATCCAACCAATTGGCTGGTTAGTTGCGTCACTCAATGCATCATAAGAGCATCTTGCTCACAAAAATCAAAACCACCATTTTTGAAACCTGGCAACAAGGAATACGGCTACAAAAAACGATGCTGAGATCCCAAGTCGGACGAAAAGCACCACCAAGCACCAGGTATGTCCTCGTCTCGATGTCCACCTTTGTTGTAGCATTCATGTCACAAATTAATTAAGTAACAGGACACTCTGACGCGTTGCTATGACGACGATCATGCACATTAGGAAGTATTCAATTGTAATGGAAAACCAGTCGATCCGAGTAGGTAGTAATGGAAAAGGGGCTAAAAACAGTAATGTAAAAGTGGAGTAATGTTCAAGCCTTCACATTGTCCTCTTCCCTAACCATCGGTGATGTGGCCACATCCATGTTTTATATATAGTATGTGCTCTCCCTACATTTAACATCTGCATGTTAGTGACTCCCTGTGAATATGGTTAAAAAATCTATTTTGCAAAATGCAAACAAAGTAAAGAAAGTATGTCATTTGCTCGAATTGTGTTTTTGATAGCATTTGCATTCTGTTTTGGCCAGTTCATAACTCTGTCTGTAAACACAACAGCCTGATGATGTTAAAGGTGTAGTGTGGGGTTGTGTTAATGATCCACTCAATTCTGGCTCACATCAACAAAGGTTTTCAAGGTCAACTTAATGATTTATTGGTCAAAGACGGACAAAAAGCTTTTAGCTTAGAAACTTTGGCTCTTACAAGTGTGGTATGTTTTTTATCGAAAGTACCAAATAAAGATTTAAAATATCGTGTCACATTCGCCCTCTGACTTCTCACTGAGCTCCTCTGATTAATCTCAGAGCCACAGTAATAATAATGCTATAGTATATAGAGCTATTTAAAACTATATCTTATTGCCATTATTTGTGCTGACAACATAGGCATATACATAATGATATAGAGGAATTGTAAATATCCCATTACTTTGGACCTCTGACCTCTTCTTCAAATACGGTCAAACTTTCATAAAAATGTTTTTATTTTTAAAACTATGCTAAAAATTCAACATACACTCAGTTTCACACTTTCACATCTGCCTTTCTTTCACATTAACCCCCAAATCTGTTATTTTTACTGCACTACAAACTTCTTAAAACACCTTTAAAATTCACAAAGAAAACAAAATGAATATAAACAAATTATCATAGTATCTCCTTGAAAATACATACTGCCCAGAGAGTGAGCTGCCTTGGGAGACGCCTTGTTCTTACTGTAATGGTTAACGCACCTTCCTGACTCCACATTGGAAATATAAGAACATAGTAGGACTGGTCTCAGGAAATGTTGCAACAATCACAAAACAAAACCTGTAAATATCTGAGCTCACCATTTTTATATGAAAACTGTGAGGTAAAGAAGAAATACAGAAAATCTATTTAACTCACATAGCCTCTAGTGGATGCGTCCTCTGTCCCCAAGGCCAGAAGTTTGAACTAAGAACAGGAAATGTAAAATAAGCCTACATAATGTCTTCGAGTTCCTATATCTGTGCCTAAGCTTTTAGAGTCGGAAATGTCCCCTGCCTCTCTTGGAGTCAGGCTTTAAAGCAGCTCTCCAAAGTTTGACACTGGGAGGTTTAACTGTGACTGGGAAGTTGGCAGAATCATGTTGTTCTTCCCTAAAGCCTTTCTGCTGTGAGGTGAGTGTCACAGACAGAATTGTTCATTAGTAGGAGAGTGGCTGACTATGCATGACTGGATTATGATGAGAGCCTGAAAAAAAACTGGCAGGGGGAGAACGAGAGAAAACTATGAAAATAAGCTCTAAAGGAAAAAATCTGGCATTTTTTGTTAAGATAAAGTTTACTGGCCCACACTAAGAATTATGAACTGCATTATGATCATCAACCAACTGAACATCAAGTTACTTTCAAGAGAAAAAAACCTCTTGCAGCAAAAAGACACATGGTGTGACAGAAGGTCCTGTCAGGAGGAGGTCTGGGTTAATGGACTGACCCAAAAAAAAGTCACATTTTTTCTTAGGTAGCTGGTGTTTCAGCCAAACTAAGACCATCACCACCTCCTAATCTTATGTGTGTGGATGGCTTTAAAACCATGGTTACTTTTGCAAGTGAAATAAACAGCTTAGCTGAGATAATAGCTTCCAGTTGCTCATTCACTTAGCAGTAAATGGAACGGTAACCAACATGTTACAGCATCATTTGTTGACTTTTCATTTTTCTCTGCCACAAATTAATTTAACGATTGGATCATGAAGGCCATTGGGGGTAAAAGTCTGCCAAATCAAACATGCCAGCTACCCACTGTGGCAAGGGAGCAACTTAAAATCATGTTTAGCCTTTTTTGTCTCAGTCACAATTTCAAGAGCAGCTGAGGTGCAGACCCAAAAGTTGGAAGCAGCGAGGAAGAGTGCAGGTACAGAAAACAAATTGTTTATTTAAGCATGTTACAAGTCAAGAATTAAAATACAAAAGGTAAATAAATAAAGTCCTTAACAGCAAAGGCATAAAATCCAGAAAGCACAGAGAAACAGGCTGAGAAACTGTATGATGCAACAAGTGACAGAGCTGAAGCTGTAGGTCTAACCAAGGGAAGTGAGCACGGCCGGGGAAAGTACGGCACAGGTGAACAAAATCTAGTCAAAGGGCAAGTACAACTAAATGCATCATACAAAAGACAAAAAACTACCAAAATAAAACAGGAAGTGAAAACCATAACTAACTGAGAAAACACAAACACATGCATAAGCTCAGCATGGTGGAAATGATGCAGTGGGATTAGAAGGGGAACACTGGGAGAAACTAAGCTAACACAAACTGAAACTAAGAACGAGACTATGGAAAACATATAATCGGTAAGGCTCAAACAGGAACTATTCGATCATAAACATACCTTTATACAGAAATATATCAAAGACGCAGGACCATAACAGTCATACTGTGTACACAGTAGCATTTCTGAGGCTTCTCTTTGACTACTGTTGTGTTAAGTTAAATTTCCTCACTCTTAATTAACAGTTGTTTCCTTCCAAAGCAAACCTGAGAAACATTTTCTCGTCTATAAGTATAATTAGTTGGCCTTTGTTTTTGCCTGTGGGCATTCTTGTTTTGTGTGGTTCATATTTACTCTACAACTTTGAGTGTACATAACAAAATGCCCACATTTGATCTTTTTGGTAAACCACAAGGATCACATACACACTGTTTGAACATCAGCTTTGCTCCAAACAATCCAAAATACACCTGAAACAAAGTTTACCAGAGAGCTGTCCAAATACAACTCATTTTGGAAACCATGATCTTTGTGTTGTTGTTTGCACTCGTTCGCTGTAATTCGTTGGTCAGAGAATTATTTCATCTTTGACTTTTTCAAAATTCTTTGTTTGTTTTTCAAAACTAGTTGGTGAGTTTAAACAAAGCAACAGGACCAAGACAAAAAAAAGGTCCTTAAACACAATAATCCACATAATGTCGCAGTGTGTTTGTGTTACCAGAGTAAAATATTCTTGTATCATATTCAATATTCAAGGTTGTTTCTCTACTTCCCTTTCCCACTGAGTGTCATCTTGGAATCCACGTTTTTTGTTCCAGACCTTTCAAATGCAACCTTTTGTGTCTCTAGCAGAACAATGCAGACAACAACGCGCTTAAGGTTATCATCTGAATGGGCTGTCACTCCTACAGGAGAAAGCACCGTGTGGACTTGAGAGCTTACAAAGAAAGAGTGTAAAGTGGGATGAAAGGAACTATGACAAGCTCATTTATTTTTCTCTCTTCTCTTTGATTACGCACTAAAAGGTCATTAAAATTCCAGTTGCAAAGGTTTAAAACAGAGTCAGAGGATCATTACACATGCCTCACCCTGACTCTAGCCTAGGGGGTAGTTTTAAAAGCCAGTTAAGTGATGTATATAAGTGTAATATGCATGGCTAATTAGATGCTGTGACAAGGCAGGAAAAAAGTCACGAGAGGATCTGGAATCAACTCTGGAATCCCAAAGAATTAAATACTTCAGTTAGCTTGTCATTATGAAAACACACATGCTAAGGGCAGTGGCAATGTTCGTACTGTGGGATCTTCCCGTCCAGCAAACACACGCTATCACTGAACTTCTGCCAAGGAGCATCGCTCTTGCTTGTGAACTATAGCGTCTGTACTTTGTGGATGTGCTGGGCGAAAACGTATGCAGCCTAGCTTTGCTGATGTATTCACAGGTTAATTTCTAAATCAGGATGCCGCTCTGCTATGACTCGTCGGAAAAGAAAAAACATGCATCCCAACATTCAGACCTTTAAAGTCATGCAATCACAGTCTTTCACAGTCTGTCTTTTTGCATCACAAAAGGTTACCTGTAAATAAGAGTTAGAATAATAAGGCCCATTAAACTAGTTATCAATAATAACACTAGTGTGACAGCATTTTCTTGCAAGGTTTGCAAATTTTTAATGTTTGACACAGATTTTACAGCAAAGCCGAACTAAAACAATAATAAAGATTAAAAAAGACAGACTAACATCAGTAGCTCTATTCTGTGAAACCAAGCAGACAGCAAGACAGATACTAGCAGATAGAAAGCTGAATGAATAAAAGAAGCCCACAGAGGAAGGAGAAACAGATGAACAGTGTAGTAAAAAGAAGAGATTAACGTTTTATCTGTGTTCCCAGACCCAAAAATCCCTTTTGGCTCAACATCAAGATAATTGCAGTTGCTTCTGTTTTTTCCAAACACTGCAACAATTGATTTTATACTTCAATTAATTTATATATTTCCTCGTTGTAATTGCCAACTCATTCCCACACACCCTCTCTGGTTATCTGTACACAGAGAGGGTTTGCTCTTACGCAGAGAGAAACAGGAATGTGAATCATTGTGTCACACTTCAGCAGTGTAGTGACTGTTGTACTGGGACGGTGGCAGACATTTCCACTTTTGTCTCATGCAGGAGACAAAAGGAAAAGGTTCAGTTCACCTGCAGCTTTTGATGTGAACAATTTAACATGGTTTCTTTTTCCTTCATGATTGCCAAGAAAAGAAAAATAGATATATATTCTGATATCCTTGTGCTGGTGTTGTCCTACACTATCAAAATAAGGTTGATCTAGGATCAGCTGACCAATTACATTAGCAATCAGTTAGCATTAGACAAGAAGTTAGCTAATGCCATTAAAAATTATCCCAAGCAAACCAACATGGAGACCTAAATTTTGCTGCAACAAGTTTAAGTTGATAATACATGTATTAGATTGCATACATTAATCAAGAAAATATAGAAATTGGTACCATTTGTTTCACATTACAGACTTGTGACATGTTAGTTGCAGTGTTGGACCAACATTATTACGATGATGTGGGAACAACACCAACACAGGGAAACACCTACTCTGATAGCTCAGGCTGAGGGTTAATGCCATCACATCTGAGGGTTCAAACAAATAAATGCCAAATAGTTTATGTAGATAAGCTGGTTTCTGGTTCTAATGCTGTGCATGTTGGTTAAGGATTGTATCCACACAAACAAAAATGATCCTAATAAATGGTTTGGTTAAAACTGTAAACAAAAGAAGTGCACTGTGAAGAGTAGCCTCAAAAGGACCAAGCTGTTCTTTTACTAGTCCGGACCCTTGTAGTGTGATGGTTCTGTGAACAAGTCTGCATTGTTTCAATAAACTGAAGGAAATGTGGAAACCTGGACACATCAAATTTATTGAAAACAGGCGACCAAGATGATTAGAACTCAATCATTTTAAAAACCTGGGCCATCGAGCTTTCTGTCTTGCCATTATTATTGAACTAATAAATCCTTGAATTATTTTAAATTCAAGTTAGAACTGCCTCTTGTGTCACTTACAATTAAAGATGGCAACATATATCCAGTGTCTTTATGGACAGTGATGGTGCACAATGTGATTGGCATCGGTTTATCTCTGTATCATCAGCTCTAGTTCAGTTTGATTCAGTTTTACTTGATATGATAAATCCAACCTTGATGTCATCCCTTCCTCAGTAATACTTCCATGAATGGTGAGTTGGGTGGTATTTCACTCTGAACTAACACTCCTACAAACTTGCCTGGCAGCAGTGGTAGTGTGGCCCAGTGTAGGCTCCAGTCTCAGAGGAGGCGTGGGTTCAAATCCCACCAGTGCCATCACCTCCGAACAGAATTCTGATCTGGCTCTCTTATAGCAAATATAGCATCTGTTATCAAAGGTGTTTCTGTTTGTTACAAAAAATAAACTAACAGTGCACACCTGCTTAAAAATATTTAAAAATATACTGTATATGTGATGCAGCATCTAAAAAAATGGAGACCGAGAATCCCAGCTGTGCACAAAAACAGCCAAGCACTGACACAATTCAGAGCGACCCAACTTTCCAGTGTTTTCATTGTTTACTGTCTGTAAATATTTCTGAAAACTATGTCTGACAAATGTAGATTATTCTATTCTTAAGTTCTTGATGCTTAAAATACTAATAAACAATACACTATTTTACTTTGAATCCTTGTCCAGCAAGGTTCATTAAGGCCCTTTCACATAAGTTGATGCACATGCAGATGTGTGCCATGTCCTATGGTCCATGTTTAATTCACTGTGTGGCTATAGGCTGTTGAGATAATGCTGTGTGGACTGGACCCATCAACAGTTTAATGTAAAGCTTAGTGTAGTGGAGTTTTAATCAGAAGCTTAATCAGTGTAATTGTTGGTCTGAATTACTGTGGTGTCATAATGATGCAAATAATGGATGAAGGTTGGTATCTTCAAGCGAAAAATAATGAAAAATATGAAATGAAATTTCTTTGCTGCACTAGATGTTTTTAAATTTTTGAAAAGAAAAGTAAAAAAGCAGCATTTTGAGCTTTAGTGAGGCTTTCACATGCTGGGTCACAGGGTGGATTTACTTTGCAGAAGGAAATGTGCTCTTTTCAGAAAAAACACTTATTTCTAAAATTGTGACCACAGTTGTTACATGCATGAGCAGTTTGAGCTTTCATCTGTTCTATGCACAAATGAAGACGTCAGGGCAGAAAGAGGGACAAAACAAGTGGTCGCAATAGCTATGGCTGATGTTTACTCTGCACTGTGCTCCTGAGCATAACTCAAAATTTAGAACAAAACAATGAAAAATTAGTTTAGAGTTGTAAAAAATGGGAATTTTCCATTTACACTGATTTTTCTGGGCTTGCAAGAGTTTCATTTGAGCTACAAACCTGTAATCACCCATGGGTAATGTTACCACAGAGACCTTTATAGCCAATAAGCACAGGGACTCCCACATCCTTCACAGACACAGACATCTGAGGCACACCTCCACTATTTTTCCTCCTCGTCTCCCTGGTGGTTATCTCCTCCCCCACATTCATCTTCCCATCCTTCTCAAGGCCTTTCCCTCTAGACTCTTTTTTCTCTTTATTTCTCTCTCTCTGCTAAACTCTCTCAGGCTGCTCGAGCCGGACACTGAAGACCACCTCTCCTCCCACACACACACGCACCTTTACTCGGAGCCCACGCACACATGGCACACGACTCCCTTTCAAGTCTTCTTTTGAGTATACGGAGTGCATTAATATGAATATGTGTCTCATTATGCTGCATTCAAGGTGCACATGCAAAGTTATCTGCCTGCCACTCAAAAGGAAACATGAAAAACTGGTGCTTAACACTGAACAAAGAAAAATGATCCGAAGTATGGATGGAAGCAAAGGCTGCAAGGAAAAAAGAAAGGTAAACAACCAATATCTAAACTTTCTCTTCCTTTCATTAAAAGCTCATTTTATTATTTAATATGATATTTAGCTATTTGGTAGGGTCATATTATTTTTATTCCCATCAATGTGTGAAAAATGTATAAAGTAAATCCAGTAGTATGTGTTTGCGTGATATTGTACATTATGCACTCATCAGCATGTTCATTTTTGTCTTCAACAAGGTGCTGGAAACATTCCTCAGAACCGTATGGTCTATGTTGACCTGCAGCATAACACGGTTGCTACAGATTCATCTTGTATGTAAAACTCTCATTCCACCCAAATGTGCTCTATTAGTCATGTTAGCCTGCCAGAAACAGCCATCAGAAGATGGGACTGTGGTCAGACAGGGATGGATGGACATGGTCAGCAACAATACTCACATAGGTTATGGCATTTAAACAACGCTCTTTGATATTAAGGGGCCCCGAGTGTCAGAAGAACATATCCCCCAAATCATTACACCACCATCAGTACCTACCATCCAAGAGTTACAATAGAAATCAGACCTGGCAATATTTTTCCAATCTTCTATTGCCCAATTTTGGTGAGAACTGTAGACTCATTTTCCTGTTTTTACTTGGCAGGCACACAGTTTAAGGTTAAACATGTTGTGCATATTTGATAGATATTTAAGTTACTGTTCCCTTCATTTGAGCTCAAAGCAGTTGGCCATTCTCCTCATGCACTGACGAGTCATTTTTACCAGGAGGATAGTTTCTCGTTCTCTTTAAAAACCCTAGAGATGGTTGGTTGGAAAAATTCCAGTAGATTGGCATTTTCTTAAATACTCAGACACTCGTTTAGCACCAACATCAGTGCCATGTTGAAGCTCGCTTAAATCATCTTTCTTCCCATACTCTGATGCTTTATTTGAACATCAGCAGGTCGTGTTGAACGTGTCTAATTGCCTAAATACTTGCTGCCATGTGGTTCACTGATTGGATATTTGCGTTAACAACAGGTATATCTAATGATGGGGGGGCGACTGCATATTGCCAGTTCGCCTACTTGTGTTCTTGCTTTCATGTTTAGCATCCACATTACTGCAGATGCTGCACCAGCTTATCAATTTCCTACTCCCTTCTCTTACTGGTGAACAAGATGCAAAAGTACTTGAAATCCTCCACTTGGGGCACCAGCTCATTCTCCTTTGGCCAAGCTGAACATCACCATTTCATGAAGCCAACCACATCACAAGATCTGGAGAACCACCTTCTGCACATTCACTGTGCTGAGAAATCTGTGGAAAAAGGCTGTCCTGCTTCAGTCCAACAACCACCACGAACAGGTCTGACCAAGTCCCCACTGTAGTTGCATGGGGCTGGGTGGTCTGCAACAATGTGCCAAATACTCCATACTCTGCAAACTAGTATAAGCAATCAGAAAATGTCTTTGCATAACACTGTCGCCATCAAGTAAACTTTAGTCAGCTGTTGATCTTATGTTCCCTGAGCAAGCAAGCTTGATACGTACTGTGTAGCAAAGTTACAGATAGCTGACTAACTTCCTCAGAAAATCATATCTATTTACACACCTTTGCTTTGTACAGACTACAATGCTTTAAAGTACCAGCTGCACCCAGGTGTACACACAAAACAGGATTGTAGCATATTTCTATCCACATGCACTGTAATTTTTATTTATAATTTATTATAGACTGACTATAAAGTCCGTCTATATATGCTTGGTTTAAACATATTGCCTAGAAATCATAGACAGACATTTTTTTTCAGAGCGTTAAATAAAGACCAATTTAACAGTGACTGTTGGGTCTGTAAGTAGTACTTAAAGAAATCGCAGAAATTCAATAATATAACAATATAAATAGGAAGCCTTGTTTTCCAGAAGTAGATCATAATGGAAACAGGTGTAATAATAAATTAACCTGACCAAGAATGGACCCATGTGGCACACCTGAGGTCAATGGAGCAGGCGAGGTTTTTCACAATTTTTACAACAAATTTTTCACAAAACTTGTCTGTGAATACGTTACACAAGTTCACATCCAAAAAATACAGAATTCCATGTTTTATTTTCACAACAGGCTTGGTGTGTAAAGGCCTTAATGCAGTAAGCCTGGATGCTGGTGCCGTGGGCCTTTGTTTTAACATAATTAGGTTTTAAAGTTGGCTGAGCTGCCTGCTTCTGTGTCATTCCCTGCTCATACACTGTACACGTGACACCACAAAAGTCTGCCACACTCTGCCTCTAGTTCAGTTCCCTTCCTTCGTGCATGTTTTTTCCAGCTGATGCAAAAGTCAACCCTGGCAAATTTCTGCTGACGTCCTCATCTCTCTTATCTGAGGACCACCAGTGCAACCTGCACAAAATGCTCCCAGTTAAATCATGTGATGAGGGTTGTTCTGCAACGAAATGTGCAGGGATAATTGTTCTGGTTGGACACACGCTGCATCATTAATTAAAAGCTGAGGAATTATCAGACCATTGGTTCCAATTTGTCTTCCTGATTTTGAGGTAATGAGCCTCTTTCTTTATATTGCTCAATTTACTAGCCACACACATACTGTACACACACACACACACACACACACACACACACACACACACACACACACACACACACACACACACACACACACACACACACCATTAAGTTAATTAACTAATACATCTTTTCAGAGTCCGGTCATATATATCACAGTGGATATAAAGTTACTCACAGGAGACAAAAGACAGTGCCGGCAACAACAAAGACTTTTCAACAAACTTATCTTGTTTCTAAGGGGAGGAGAGGAGGAGGAGTCAGGGAATGAGAGAAAATGAGACCGTGGAAACAGGCTGAACCTAGCTGCCATGGACTATTATGTCTGCAGTGGAAATTTCAAATCCCAGCTGTTTCAATAGAATGGGACAGATGGACAGAGTGCAGAGGTATCGTTGGTACATGTGTGTTCTAAAATAAAGAGAATTGTGCTGATTGTAGGGATGGAGCCCTAGCTGGGGCTGTTTTCGATCAGTGACTTCAAAGAAAGTACTGATGGCGAGCCAGTGTTAATCCTCAGCCTCTAGTACACAAAGGGCATAAAATTGAAAATCCTACGTGATTCCCTTGTTGACATCTTTCTTGAGTTACTCTGTTCAGATTTTCAGAAAACCTGACAACTTAGCTTGACTCCAAGATTTTTAGAAGATGCACCTATGGTATCCTCAATTTGAAAATCCTTGTTCGTTGCCTTGTTCTAGAGTTATCACATTCACAAACCTTGGTGTGAAATGTCACCCATCCACCTGGTGGCGTGATGAGAATACCCCATCAGCCATAAAAGGCTGATGACATTAAGATGAGAGGAAATTTTAAAGATGAACGGAAGGAAGAAAGAGGCATATTGGAAACATACCAAAAGTAAAGCAATGTCTCTCTTTCCATCTCAGACAGCACTATCACATGCCTGAAGTTAAAGAATTGAGAACAATGAGGGAGGATGGGGCACGTAAACGAGAATGAACGAGAATGAACAGCTTGCAGAACTGGGGGAACCTATATAGATGACAACTGGAAGGAGTGTGTTTGGAGGTGTGGTCCTGTCCTGAAATTCCGATACATAATCTCCAAGAACTTGGACATTTGCATCCATTCTTTACATTACTGCCATCTTGTGGTCATAGTCGGCTATTGCTGGTGAAAGCTCCACATATTTCATGCTTATAGGGAACTATAGCTGCCTCCATTTTAAAAGCATGTCCATCTCCTCTTAACAATGACTAAGTTGTGTAAACTGAGCACTTTATTTCTGGTGGTTTGGACATTTCTAATTAACCAGAGCAGAAAGGTGAAGACATTCATGTACAGTGCGTAGAGGCTCAAAGCATATTTAAAACACAGAGAGCACAAACTGTATGTTTTGATGTCGTCCAATTGTCCCTGTGAAATTGTTAAATACTGCAGGAAGATGTTTCTGTTTGTGTGTGTGTATAGTGGGCGTGGGGGGCTTAATCGCTTCTGCTTGCCTTTCTGTAAAAGTCACTGCACGCCACTGTTGTGTTCACATAGAAGTTAATTTTACAGGTACCACCCCCGTAAACATTGCTGCAGACCAATGTTTCTTGTAGCTGATTGGTTAAAAATATCCACAAACTCCCAAACACTCTCGAATGTCCCTGAGAGTATAAATGAACTGGTCCAGTGTACCGCGACCAAGATAAGAACCAAGACTTGTGAGTTCGGATCAGAATTTTCACAGAGGAACAAACTGACATTATTTCTTAAACCAACACTTTTTTCATTTGTCAACTTCAATTTAATTCAGTTCTATTCACAGTTACCTCAAGTTACTTTATATTATATCGCAATAATACAGCATACATACATCCAAAATAATCAGACAACCCCCTGTGAGGAAGCACTTGGCAAAAGTGGGAAGGAAAATCTCTGTTTTAACAGGAAGAACCAGTGAGGGGCAACTACCTGCAGAGACCAGTTGGGGGCGAGGAGAGGGAGACAGGACAAAAGCTACAGTGTGCAAGAAAGCCAGAGATTAATAACAATGATTAAAAGAAAAGTGGTGCATGAACACTGGGAGTGAAGGGGAGTTTGGTTGAAACGCAGACATATACTATTACCTCAAGTCACCAACATGTCCACACTGGAAACCCCCGAAATTTTGTTGAACTTTTGCAATTGAATGCTATATTTATGTTTATTTTTATCAGAAATATATTGTTAGTTACCATTATTCCATTACTTTAAGGAAAAAATGCAATCAAATGCACTTCTATAATAAAGACAGCAATTCCTGTTGACAGCTCCTGCAAAAATCGCTCCGTGTTCATTTCCCACTTTTGATTATCAACAACAAGAGAACTTAGACTTAACTTCAAATGCTAAAACACAGTGTCATGAATTTAGCGAAGTGTAATCGTTATATTTTCCTTCATATTTGCAAACTAACAAATGCCAACTCAGTATGATAGAGCATGCTAACATCCACAATTTGCCAGACAAGCCCACCCTGGACACAATAATACTGATGGGCAAATAGTGAAAAAATAATGGCCACTGGCGACGGCTCCCGGGCCTGGCAGATCCCCACGCACTAAATAGGAGTGAAGAAGTTAAAGAATTGAGAACAAGGAGCGAGGGAGGGTGGGGCACGTAAACGAGAATGATCAGTTTGCAGAACTGGGGGTGTTTGGAGGCGTGGTCCCGCTCCTGAAATTCCGATACCTAATCTCCAACAACTTGGAAATTTCCAAAAAGGGAAAAAGACAATTTAATATTTATTTTATGTTTACAGTATGTGATTTAATTTATTTACAGTATGTGCTGTTTCACCTGCTCACACTGGATATATTTAAACTCATTTTCATGCCCACTCATATTTTGAAGCCCAATTTAAAAAAAAAAAAATCAACATCCAGACAAATTAAAAACTACAAACTATGAAAGTAGCTATTACACACACTTTCATTACACCTCAAAGTAACAGTTTAACAGGTCATAATTCATTTTCAGGTTCCACAACTGCCCAAGTTCCAGTATAATGATCACACTGGCATTTGGCCCTTGAACCCAGATATTTTTAATGAAGCACACTCCTCACCATGTGTAAAGGTTACCACCTCAATCAGAGACTGCCTTTCAAACTCTGCCACAGATGACCAGTCGACTTTATGTCGGATTGAGGTCTGATGGGAATCCACAAACAGATCCAACTGCAGGAAATGTGCTTGTCTTTACAAGTTCATTTGCCAATGGAAAAATGGGCCAGTGTCTCTTTTTGTCTACAAAAATGACACCCTTAGTGCTTCCCTCGTGGATGCTTGGTCCTCTTACTCCCTATTCTTCAAATCATTCAAATCTAGGATCAATGACGAGAAGGTAACCTGGGAGAAATATGATCTCCCTGTTAGTGCTCTCAGCGCAGCGTTTTAAATAAACTGAGTGCTTTTCAGGGAGGTTTCAATGACAACATGATAACAAAGAAATGCAGTGCAAAGGTAACAAATGCACTGACTAGTTTTTCAGCAGGACGCACTTTTAAAAAGCCTTGCTGCATAAAAACGTGAGTTTACTGTTTGTACAGAGCACAGTTACTCCGAGGATGTTTCTTCATTTCTTCCATTTTATAATAATCCCTTGAAAAGTGATGTTGCACAGGGGACCCAGCTGTTCATGTTTGCACTCCTGAATGATTTCTTCTGATAGCACAGAAACCATCTGAACATAGCAATTACTAAAAGTAAGCAGTGCTCCTTTGAGTGATCATGGACATTGACAGAGATGCTGGTGTTAGAACTGCTGCCCTGCTTGGAAAACCTCGCTGATTCCAGCACTGCATTTCAATCCAGTTCAATTCAGTTTTAGAGAGTTCAACACTAGATGTGAAGGTAAAAACTAAATAAGTTATTTCTGACATCGTACATTATTGTGCACAGCACAAAGGACATCTCTGAAAACATATTTTTATGTTTCTCTAAAAAAGATTATAAATTTTGTATAGTGTGTTCATCAACAAAAAAAAGGCAAAAAGAATGAGTGATGGGTTCAAGGACTTTTCCCCCTGCAGCAGCAGAAGAGACCCTGCAAAAGAGCCGCTTTGCTGCTGCAGATGGAGAGCATTTACTGGCTCTAAAAACAACTGTAAAACAAAGCACTTCTGTCTTCTTTTAGAACATTCTGCAATAACAGAAGGCACTAAAATCAAGAACATCAGCTTTCATTTAGTGAAACGTGGGACCACAGCGGTGCTTCCACTGGTGCCAGAGTCAGCTGGATGTTTTCTGTCCTCCTCCCACACAGAGCAGGGAAACAGCAGGTGTTTGTGGGCTTTGGAGGCAAAGTTGCTGTTGTATATGCAGAGACAAGTATAATGCAAGTCTGTGAGCATGTTTGCATGCATATTAATTAACATGTGAATTCTATTCTAGTTTTGTGCTCATATTCACAATTAGTTTGAACTGGCAGCTCAGCAACCACTTTGACCTTTTGCCCATCACCTGGTCAGTTTCTATATCATTTGGGTGTTTGCTTGGACTTTACTGCATTTACCACTCTCAGAGTTTTTATTATTGCATAAATAACCAGTTATTATCTACAAGCTGTTTCTTTATTTCAGGATAATCTTATTATTGTCATATGGTTCATGAAAGGGTTTGTATTCATTACAAACTGATACCTTGAGTTTTGACTGTTTGGTAACTACATAGGCAGCAGATGATTACCCAGATTAGCATACAGGAAGTGGTGATAAAGCAGATAACCTGGCTGGAAGAAAAAAAAAATCACACATCACTCTCTCGAACCATTTGAGTCTGGTTCTGCTGGTTTTCTTCCAGTTAAAGGGGATGTTTTTCTTCCCTCTGTTGCCAGGTGCTTGTTGTTGGTAGCATGATATATGTTTCAGACATTCAGGGACTTTATTCAGTCTGTCAAACTACAAAGCACATAAATTCAGGCCACAGTGATCCCTGGTGTTTAAGGAATTAGGAGTGAAGCAGCTGTCATAAAGAAGCAGGATGAATGCAAATGCAAAAACTAAGGCCTTCATTTAGTTAATTAGTCATAAAGCAAATCTAAAAAAATACAGAGATCCTATATCATAGGTGTCAAACTCTGGCCCGCGGGCCAAATTTGGCCCACAGCCTAATTACATTTGGCCCGCGAAGCCATACCAAATTACTATTAGAGCTGGCCTACTGGTATTATACAGCTAATATATATATTGTTTAGTATTAAGCTTTGCTTGTTCCATATTCAGTTTTTCAGCAAAACGTGTTTGAGTCCATAAGAAAAGATTCATTCTTATATCTGGAGGAATAAATATATTTCAAAAAATACTAACGTTAGCCTGCGACTTTGTTCCAGTTTTGAATTTTTGCCCACTGTGTATTTGAGTTTGACACCCCTGTCCTATATAGAGTCAGATATTATGTCTGATAGCTCTTTATCTCTGCCTTTAGAGCAGCTTAATTGCTCTTAAAAGCTCTTAATTAATTGATTTAGTAAAAATCAAGGGCACATAATAATTGATGGGACTTTGTGTCATGTGAGGGAACCTAAAAGGTAAATCTGCCCCATGAAAAATATTTATTTTGAAATAAACAAACAAAGAATAAATTATGCAGTTGAGGGAATCTTAATTCTATGTGACCTCTTCCTTAATTTACAAATTGTTACACATTACATCAGTAAACAAGTCTGAACGCTATCCACAAGAAGGACAGAAGAACTTTAATGTCACCCACTGGTTTCTGGAGTAGGGCACTATGGTGCCTGAAAGTAGCCTATCACATGAGACCAGAGTCAAGTGAAAGAGTGGATGCTGGTTTCTTACTGGGTAGCTATCACAGAGACACAGTAGAATTTCACTCACTGAAACTGGATCGTAAAGTTTTTGCAGGGTTTGTACCTCACAGTGGGCCATATTATTTGTAAGATACATGTTATAAAAATGCTCCAAAAGACACCATGAATACAAAAAGAGTGCAGCAAGCTAATTCTTGAGGAAGAGGAGAAGCAGATAAGATAAAGGCCCTGTTATTACCGATAAAAGTATCTATAGAGACCAAAACTGTTTATTTCAGTGCTGAAGTCTTTGGGAACTTGCTCACATTAGGAGTCAGCCACAGGAGGACGTCAGAGGAACAACATCAGCATGGACTTCATTTTTCAGTCGTTAAAGTTGCAGCTTGGATTTAACACACTGCCCCCAAAAAACATACCCAGATTTTTTTCCTGCTCCAAATCAGCGGGGTTACTGAAAGTACAGACTCTCTTTATTACTCCTATTAACCCTAATGCTAATTTAGCTAATATTGCTGGCTACATACAAGTAGCTGAGGCAAATAACAGATGAGTTAATGGGCTGTAATTACGGAGGTAATTTAAAATACATTACATGTGTGATGAAAGGGCGTTAAAGTGGCAAAACCCTCTCAAGTCCAAGTCATTCGGTCTCATTGTCTTGACATAGAAAATGAATTGAAATAGCACACAACTCAAAACAGCTAACAACAGTTTGCATCTTCATTCTATGTGCAGTCAGAAGCACTTTGAATGCATTCAATGTTTTATTTTTTATGTTGCCATTTAAGACTTTTTTCAAGTCTTTTTCACGGAGACTTCCTGATGGAGGTCTAATAGAGTGCAATGATTCCACTGTCAGATAAACTAAGACAGGGTCTCCACTTTAAAGATGGTTTTTGTGAAGCCATATCAGTGCAAAAAGTTGCCTGATGGCCTTAACTTGACCCCTGGCTGAGGGTTTAAAAGTTGACTTAATAGACAGGAAGGAACATTGAAAAGGGTTATTACACTCAGAGCATACAAACACACACACACACACTCCAAAGAATGAGTCTCTTGTAAAGACTTACGATCCCCAGTGATACCCATTCATCGAAGGTCAGCCCACGGTAGATATGATGGGTTTGAGTATCTTATCTTGCCATGAAAATGTATTTCTAGAGCAAACTGTTACACAATAGCCGTCCTTACACATAGATATGAAATGTGCTTGTGCTTTGTTGTAGCAACCCACAGACCTTGTCCTTTAAATACACATTATATTACAGAACCCTTCCGTATAAGAAGGCATTCAGCACAGAGTGCTCTAGGATATGAAATTAGGATATAATATGATTAGGAGAGGATGTAATACAATACAATTAAATTTGATGGAGTGAGATCAAGCCAAAAAAAAAGAACAGGGGGAGGGAAAGAAAAAGTCTCGATTCATCCCTACATTTTTCTGTGCTGTGATGAGATCAGGTTATTCTATTAACGCTTTAGTGATGACAGCTTTACAATGCCGTCTGTTGGCGCTCAAACTCAACTGAACACAGGAAATAAGAGTCTGAGCCGCTGGTACTGTTGCATCCCTGCCTGGATCTCACTCCTGCTCTCTCTTCACTCTGGGCTCTGATTGAAAGTGGATTTATAGGCAAGCGAAAAGTAGACTTTTATTTGCTCTCTCTCTCTCTCTTTGTCTCTCTCTGCGTGCATGTCTCCTCTCCACATACTTAAGTTCTTAGATTCTCAACAATCTGAAAAACGCTCCTATTCAGACAGCAACCTTCTGCTATATCTTCTACTTAGTCCTTTACTTTCACGCTCTCTCGTACTGGTTTCTGATCCTTGACTGGACTGGGAGACAGGAGATAAGAGGTAAGGCTTGACTCGTGCTGCTAGATCCCGGATCACTCGCTTCGCTGGATTTTCCCAGTTTTGCTTTCCTATATAGGAAGCAGAAATAAGATGCCCACTGTGTGTCTTTTACCCATATAATCGAAGAAGAAGTACCTTTTATTGTCCCTGTGCTTCAACAGAGGAAAATTAGAAGCCTCTAATTAGGTTTAATCAGGACTCCATCACTCATGTGCAACATAAAGATTTATACACTAATAACTTCTGTTCATCTTTGGTGAACTACTAATTCCACTCAGTGAACAGTTACAAATGAACACAAGGTCAAACTCAGTTCATCATGGAGACCATAAACATTATAGATTCTGAAATGAATGAGTCCAACTCCCAGCTATGCACTAACTCTGCCCCTGTGTATATTAACCTGAGTGCCTCAAACACTCAGATGACAGCTGTGGGCTGAAATACAGCAAATCCCCACTGTGATGTGAGTCTGGTCTGGACTGGCTTTGTCATCTGAATATATGAACAGTGAGTAACCAGAGGTTTGGAAGTGACCCCTAGCAGTGAAAATTTGACAGATTATAAGGAAAAAGGATGCTCCTGCATATCTTATAATAAATAATATACCGTTCTGTCATTGCCCAGTGTTTCTGCATTTGTACATTTTGATTCTGGTTTATTTAATATTCTCAGATTTAGTGTATATCCCTGGTTTTGCTTCTGTTTGTTGTTTTTCTGCTTTGTGTTATATTTTGTAATTTCTGGTCTTCTTCTTGTTCTGTTTCCAAGCCTTCCCTAAGTGTCCACGTTCCATGTTTTGACAGCCTTGTCTTCATGTTTGTTTGACTCTTGTCTCTGTGTTCGGTATTCCATTCCTGTCTCTCCAGTCAGTCTTATTTCCATGTCTGTTTCTCCCCTGGTCTCAGTGTCAAGCCCGTGTGTCTTATTCTTGGTCTCTGAGCTTATTGTACTTATTTATTTTGTCAGTCTCTCGTCCAGTGTCAGTGTTCTCATTTTTGCTCCCCTCATCCTGTTAGTCTGTAGTTCCTGCTGTGTTCCCTCCTGTTTCCCATCCAGTCATTATAAAAACCCTCCTACATCAGCTGGGTGCTCAGGCGAGCCGCCCAAGCGTACTGCGTCTGCTGGGTTTATGCCGCCATCTACTTCAGAGTATGAACCTGAGCCTGCTGTGTGCCCTGCACAGCCCCAGCCTGCCTCAGCCAGAGGTCTGTGCTCCCCTGTCCTGTCGTGCTCCTTTTGGTCCTGCTTCACCTGAGGGGCTCCGTCTCCAATGTTGGGCTCCAGTCCTGTCGCTCGGTGGGTCTTCTTCATCCTTGTTGACCTCCAGACCAACTCTGCCTCAGTCGTCAGCTTCCAGATCTACTCCACCTTCGTCGCCAGCCTCCCAGTCAGCCTCCAGATCACCATCACCCACACAGTTGTTCACGAGGACATCCTGCAGAGCTAATCTGTCTCCACCGTCCGCCATGCAGCCGCCCTCCTGAACTGCTTGTTCTTTGTTTTGGACTCTTGTGCTCCTTGTTTTGGTGGTTTTGCTCTTGTATTACTTCCAGCTGTGTTCCCTCCTGCTTCCCATCCTCTCCTTATCCTGTGTGTATTTAAGTTCTCTGTCTTCCTCTGCTCATTGTCGCGTTGTCCTCGTTGCTGTTTTTCCCTTTGCTCTGTGGTTCCTAGTTCCTAGTTTCCTGCTGGCCTGAGTTTTTGTATTTTTGTATTTAGTACAGTGCAAGTCTCAGTACAGCAGTAAAGGTGCCTCCTTGAGTTTATTCCCCTGCCTCTGAGTCCTGTATTTGAGTCCCACCCTGCTGTACCTGACACTTTCTTTTGCATTTACAGAATTAAACCAGCTCCTACTATGGCTGACTAGGTGATAATTCTGATAAAATTTACTATTCAACCATAACTATAAAAAACGTAACAACAATACCAAAAACGAAGAAGAAGAAGAAGAAGAAGAACAACAACAACAACAAAGGATTATAACAAGGACTGGAACAGCTACCAACACTGTTTCAACACTAACATAAATTTCTTTTCTTCCAGAGCAAAGCCCTCCTGCTGCTCTCCAAGGCATGTGACTCCATACACTGGTCCTTTGTAAGCTGTGTTTACTTGTATGTTAGTCAAGGCTAAAGCACATGGACATGGCTCTGCCCTCAGCAGCGTGAGCCACTGGCCGTTTCTTCTACACATTTTTCCACCAAGGTCAGGGTGTACCGATACAGCATTTCAATTCGCCACGTTGATATGGTTTACGTAACACTTTCAATTCAGCATCTACTCTATCAAACAAACACTTTCTAATGGCCAACAAGATTGAACTGGGTCTAAACAATAAACAAGTGTATGGTGAGAGAAGGAGAGGCTTTTTCCCCCCTCAGGCTACTCTGTGGAATATAAACTGTTTAAAACCGGCTGTACTGCTTTTAGTTTGCACTCAACATGCTTTCAAGGACATTCGCCCAGAGGAGAACCGGTTGTTTCTAAGGTGTCACTAATAGATGATGTACGCTTTAAACAGGTGCAAAATGTAACTATATCTCACGTAAACATCCTATCTGATAGGAAGTAGTCCAGTGGAGAAGATTTGTTTGCTCAGACACACAAAACCTGTGTCTTTATAGCTGAACCTCAAAATACACCAAGTGTATTATTTTTCACATATATATTATTTTTTTAATAACAGATTCTAAGCTCCCATCACCCAGTTTCTCTGTTTCAGTGCTGATCCACTGCCTCTGCTTATTTAATCCTGTACATACAGTGTTGGGGAGTAATGGAGTACATGTGCCGCCGTTACGTATTTAAAATACAAAATATGAGTAACTGTATTCCGTTACACTTACAGTTTAAAAATGTGGTATTCAGAATACAGTTACTTTGTTGAAATAAAGGGATTACACGGCGTCTTTCCCTGTTTCATATGTTAGGCTATGCCCGCTCTATTTTTGGTAATTCCACGCCGGTGGAAACCCAAACAAAACACGCATTAAGAGGCTCTAATGCTGGTGTCTCAATCTCGCGTCTCATAATGACATGAAGAAATATTTTTTAAAATGATTTAATATGAAGGCAATAGGCAGAGTGTTACAGGCATCGCCCTAAAGCATGTAGCCTGATGGGCAGTGTAGTCCGTGCTGCAGGGAGAATGGACTGCCATACCCATGATGTGTATGTGAGCGAGGGAGGGAGAAAAAGGAAAAGTATGAGCTGTCACCGAGCAGAAATGGGAGCTGGAAGCATGTAAATATAATAATAACCACTGCAGGCAAAAAGAGAGCCTGACGAGCCCAGCTGTAAGTAAGCTGTTAAGACTCAACTGTACACCGTGTTCGTGTTTTCCTCTGAAACAATAAGTTCCATTGGAGCAGCCTTTCAACGCCTCTCTCTGTCTCTCGCTAGCAAAGTTGACCCAGACAACAAAGTAAAGCTAGTTTTCGGCTACGAGCCTGACACGAACCCGACGTATTAGCCAGAGGTCCCTTTACTACGGTTCGGAGCTGCGGACCTGTTTTATATACGCGTGGAATAGTTTTCTATACGAGATCGCTGCAAAAAGTGCAGCCTTACCTAATGTCCACCTACTGTTACTCATTTATATTAAGATTTAAACATCTAGTTGGTGTTGGTATGGAGAGTAACCTTCAATAATAGTAATAAATCACACAGCAATAGTACATTCATGTAGTTGTAAAAAAGCATGATAATATACTAAGTAATCCAAAGTATTCAGAATACATTACTCTCATTGAGTAATGTAACTGAATACGTTACAAAATACATTTTGGGGCATGTAATCTGTAATCTGTAATCTGTAGTGGAATACATTTTAAAAGTAACCTTCCCAACATTGTGTACATATGATACGTTTTGCACAGGAATAAATAAGATACACAGTTCAGGTTTAGTTATGACACCTGTAGGTAACTGTAACCAAACCAATCCAGCCTTCCCTCAAAAAAAAAAAAATTAAAGGGCAAAATCGTTTTGTAATATAAGTGCAAAAAGCAGTAACTAAAAATGGAGTTTTCACACCAGACACACAGAAGCAGAGCTCCTGAGTTGCTGTACTATAAAATATACTGTCAGGATAGTAACCCAGTAAGGATTTTTTGGATATACATATATTTAGCATGTGTTTAAATGAAGTGCCTGGACGTACAGTGATGTGTGGACAGAGTTTTGTGCCAAAGAGAACCACACAGTGCAGCCAGTTGTCGGCAGGTGGGTGGTCTGTGGGCAAAGTAACAAACAGCCACACTCAGCAACTACTAATCGGCTTTGTATAAACAGACACTCTCTGGACCTGAGAGGAGGGTGCCAGTGCCCCCTGTGGTGCGATGAAATGCCTACCTCAAGTAGGCATGAGGACCGCCATTATTGGTATTCTTGCCACTTTGGCTTTTATTCTGAAAATCTCCTTACGTGTTACTGGGTAGGATAACAGATGTTGTACTGACTCAGTTGATGTTGTCTTATGGGAGAAATAGCCGCCATACCCCCCCCCCCCCCCCCCCCCCCCCCTTATACTAAGTAAGTCCTTATTTAAAGCATTTCAGATTCGTCTTATACACGATGAGTAAAAACACACTATTTTATTACACGGAGGGGGGCACCACAGCTGAATCTCTATATACAGAGATCTTCTTATAAATATAAACAATTTAGCCCTTTATTAGATTTTCAAAATTTATGTGAATTCTTTAAAAATGAATGACAAGAACAAACAGCACTGTGAAGCAGGATTTCATCTTATCCACGTAACTTCAGGCTTAGCCCTGGGTTTCCTACACTATGAAGACAGTGCATTACTTACTGCTTTACATCACCATTGTAACTTTCACCGTACACCTAATCTGCTCCAAACCAGGTTGTGTCCTAGATTAGATATCAACTGACTCATCACTGCTCTGGAAAATATCATTGCACCATTGCTGGAACATTCCTTATACCTCCATGTGCAGACTGTACTAGGATCTAGTTTTTCTGAAGTCTTTATCCCTAATGAGCATCAGTAATAACAGTAGATTCTTAGATGTTACTTTTTGCTTGATTCTTCTGTTTGTTGCTGAATTTTTCACCACTACTGACCCATGCAGGGAGGAATATTACAGTTTTTCTCAAATGTTAAAACACAAAAGCCAATCCTGTAACCCAAATGACCAGTAGTCTAAACACATTTACTAAATGTAGCCACCATATTCCAGAACCATAAACACATGTCACATGAAGACACAATTCACAAAACACAACCCTCTGTACTCATAAATCTAAATGCCTAATCCTCTGCAGAGATCTACGACGATCCGTTACTGTATAGTTTCTAAAATATGCATTGGCAGTTATGGAACAAAGAACCTTCTCACAAATTGAGCATTGTGTTTTCAATTGTTTTGCTGTAGTGTGTAATGCTGTGTATAGTGTTTACAGTTTTGACAGCTTCGAGCTGCTCTCTTGGTGTGGGAGTTTGAGTTTTGAAGTGGGAAGGTGTGGTTGTGTTTATGTAGCTTTAGAGAAGGGTGTTGTGTTTGGACATTGGGGGACCTGGTGGTAACGTTTGTGACATGTGTTTTAGCATTTGAGAAAAACTGTAACAATGTCTTGGATAAACTAACCTGAACCAGTAGGTTTACTGATACAGCTCAAATCACAATAATAATAAATCAGCTTTAGCCTAAAATGGAACTCCTTACTGATTTCAAACGATTAGATGATGTTCGAGGTAGAAATATGATGTCCTTTTTTTATAAGAGGATTTTCTCTTTGAAGTTCACCACACCATTACATTTTTGCCAAAAGACACAATTCCACTCCAAAACAAAGCAAAGCAGTCATCATGGCACTACTTTTTGTTGGAAACCTCCAATTACTTTGCCATGGAATATTCTGTTTCACACAGTACGTATCCCATCCTGGAATAAAACACTTAACACTGGTTGCAGACAAAGACAGCAGGAACTTGTGTATCAATCACTGCAAATATGCTGCCTTTATGTTTTTGCTTCTGTAGAGCTAATGACAACATTATTATTAAAGATTGTGGAATTTGCTAATTTAGTTCCTCAAAGAAAATGTAAACGGGAAGCACAAATGGTGGCTGTACCGACAGACATCCGAAGGATTAGAGCCATATGGCCACTTTCTCATTACTTTCATTTATTGTTTTAGTAAGTATCCAAAACATACAAGTTTCATTTATATAATTTTTCAAGGGATCTTATATCTGTTTTCACTCCTGTATGCTTTTCATACAAGTTTCACACAAGACAGATACAAACTTTATAAGATTTATAAATATCTTTTCCATATGGGGAGGCACAGCTAACAGCAGCAAAGGACAGCTGTTATATGGAGCATCCTACAGTGTGTGTGTGTGTGTGTGTGTGTGTGTGTGTGTGTGTGTGTGTGTGTGTGTGTGTGTGTGTGTGTGTGTGTGTCACAGAAGCTTACCATGCAGTGCCAAAGTGTACACACCCCAAAAGCCTTAAGGGTTAGTAGAGGAATTAATAAGGAGGAATGAAAAGAAATATTTGGAAGACAGACGATACATTTAAAGACAACATTCATGTGTAATGTTTTAATATGGACGCTGTAGGATATAGTGGCAGCTGTATGTTAGAGAAAACTGTGCAGCGCTGTTGTGTGATGCCGCCTTTTTCACCTAGGTCACCTTGCTTGCAGGTTTTGGCTTTTCTCCGCTCAGTGTTTGGACTTTGTCAGGCAGTAGATCATAGAAAAAAATATTCCCTCTAGTACATGTGACCTTACAGAGCAGGTAAAGGTGCTGGTGAGACAAGAAGGCCATTCAAGTGTTAAGTTATGAAACTATTTTACACAAATACATGTAAAGAAAACTGAATCTCACTGGTAAAGAAACTCTACTATATAAACTAACTCACATCAGAGCAGAGAAAACCCAACACAGCTTATTTACTCAGTAATTCTAAGGATTATTTTACAGTAATATGAGGTCTCTACATGTCGCAGCTGTCAGTTAGTCTGCTTGAACTGTAACGGTAGCTTAGCTTTTGTTTCTACATCTTTGGGCAGTGAGTAAAGGGCCCTGTTTCTCTGTTTACACTCTATAGTCCTGTGGAAAACTAAGTATACCACATTATTGAATCGTCTGACTCTTTTCTTTTTCAGCCATTTGCTTGTGGATTTGCTAGTGTGCTTGGCCATACGTATTCAGTCTTTTCAAATAGCACTGTTCTAAACTTTAACATTTAACATGTTAACTGAGTCTTGAAAAGTCAGAGATCTAGCGCTTTTTTTTTTTTTTTTAATATTCAACTAAAGAAATGTGAAAAATGTTGTATCTTTGCCACAAGCTGTAACAAAGTTCAGAAAGGTACGTGCACTTTCTAAAAGTCTTTTCTCGTTCATGTAGACATAACTCTGGTTCATCCATTGAGTTAGATGCTTTTTTAGGCTTCAGTGATTCATAGATCAGTGATAAGTGTTTAACAAACAAACAAAAACCATTCCTGTAAAACTGTCAGGTGCAAGGACTTTACTGAAAGTGACTGAACAAATGACCAACGTCCAAAACAAATTCTGAAAGACCTTCGGAAAGCTTTTTAGAATTATTACTCAAAACCTCTTCAAAAACTTACAAGAAAAAATGGCTCCCTGGAAGTCAAATACAAAGACATGCATTATTAATAACTATTTTACAGAGCACTGTACATATACAGGATTTCCCCATAATAAGGTATGCTATTTGCACCATCTTTGTCAGACAGTGGTGAGAGTCAGAGACGCCAAGGCACAGAAGAAATCAAAAGAAAAAGCAGTGAGAGAAACTAAATGAGAGAGGATAAGGAAAGCCGCTCTTCTACCCAGGATTCTCCTGCATCGAAAATCCTGTTTGATGAAGCACCAGTGCCTCACTAATCCAGGACCTCTGGTAATGGAGGTCAGTGGAATCCAACTAGTAAAAAAATAGAAACAAAGGCAGCTGTTTTCCTTTCAATACTCCTATCTGACCTCTGTCTTAGCCGATATCCTGAAAAGAAAGCCCTTCATTAATTTACAGAATACTGCTAACTGAAAGCTAAGTGTACATTTTTGTTCAGGCAGCTTTAGCAGTGGGAAAACGATGTTTTGCTGATAAGGTCTAATACCAACTACTTCGAAGGAAAGTTTGGGGCTTACCTGAGGAGGTAGAAGTTTCTCGAGTGTTGATAGAGGGATATCACATAAAGCCAAGATCTCAGTTTTCACTCACTGTTTCAAAGACTCACAGAAACAACTTTCAGTGTCCACAAGATGGTAAAGTACTGAGCCTGGAGTGCTCATACTGTCACAGCTGGGGTATGGATTACCTTTGCATTATGTTAACTGTAATCATTGTTACTTTAAATATTCATTCTTTTAAAGCATACTGAAGATCTTCCCTCAGTCCATCTTTAATGATATTTGGTCTAGAGACGATGGCGATGCTTCTGGAGTATGTTCACTTTAACCTGCATATGTAGATGTGTTCACAGACTTCTGGAGGCGTTGCTACACCCATGCAGGGTCATTTCCTTGACAGAATGATGCCTGTTTTAAATGCAGGGCTTGAATATTGACCTTTTCCTTGCACACAGAGATTTCTCTAGATTCGTGGAATTGTTTGATCATATCATGTTTTGTAGATGATGAGACATTCAAACTCTTTTTCAGTGAGAAACATTAAACTGAAACTGTTCCACAATTTGTAGACGCACATTTTGGCAGATGGGTGAATCTCTGCCCGTCTTCTAAGAAACTCACATTTCATGACTGCGTAAAAAATCTTTTCTTTTTATATCCTGTCGTGTTACTAGCTTGTAGTCAGTTAACCTACATAGTTGCAAAATGTTCTTCCAGCTGCTTCTTTTTAGTACTACTTACCTTTCCAGGTGTTTGTTGCCTCCATCCCAACTTCTTTCAGATGTGTTGCTGCAATTTTGCAAATCATTCCATTCTATTTTATATGTACACATTTTAACATACAGCAGGGAAGGGATGCGATCAGCACAAACATGTGCCCATGCACCACCTTTGACTTGAAATTCAGTAGATTTTGTTTAGCTGACAAACAAACACACGGTACAGAAAACATGCTTTCACCTTGCATTAGAGTAAACATTGAAATTTAATCATACAAGATTGTAAAATGCACATTTTATGGTAATGGCAGTAAACGTTCTGTATGTTGATGGAGTACATGAGATATACCGTTGTAGAATCAGCAGTTTTGTGTTGTTTTTTTGTTGCGTGACTGAACTGCTCAGATTGAGCATTAGCTTGTAAGCCTTTATGTGACAAATTGTGGTCTAAATGTTATATAAAAACGATTTTCAAATCTCCACGGTTATTCTGTGTTTCTGTAGGTTTCATTGGCATTTTTCATTTGGTAGACACGTTTGACATTTTAGATCAGATCTTTAATGATCTGTTGTCCTACTTCTCTCAGGCACCGTGATATTTTATTAAAAGAAAAATGAGGTTCATCACTGCAGAGCTATCTTGAAAACAACGCACTGACTCTAGTAAATCTTTGAAGAAGAAGAAGACGAGCAGCATGTTGCAAAGTGTTGTATTTACTTATGAAAAACAAATGACTAGATAATATTGTTGGACATGCCAGTGTCCAAGAATTGGGTGCATAAAACATGGAGGCCTGGGTGTGAGTGAATGATTGGATGCTGTTTTTCCTCTGTGGGGTCATAAAGTTAAACGCAATAACCAGCATCATAAAGACTGATCGCAGGAAATCAGACTTCCCTGAGGCTGACACACAAACACACAGAGTGCAGGGTGATCCATCACAGTGGTGCCACATTGTACTGCATGCAGCAGGTAATAACTGACAATTTTACAGTCTGTTATTGTGGAAGAAAATCGAATATTGGGGGAGTAGGTTTGCTAAGAGATACTTCATAACAGCCCTTTGGCAGAATATCAGAAGTGACTTTGGTTTAGGGTCTTTAAAGGGGTAACCATTACCTGATAGTTAGTTAATCTGTAACTTGATCAAATGGCAGGAACCTTAATTCACAGTATGAATGACACATTGGTGCAGACACAACACTAAAAAAAGTCACAAACCCTCATAAGCTGTATTATGTATTAAAGCACCTTAATTCAACTTGTTAAATTGACAGACAGGTACTCGCAGTGACTCTGCAGCTCTGAGAAACTTCCTGAGTATTATCAACCGAGACTGTGAAATTCTGAAAGCTGCTGTGCAATTTTTTAAAGGAAGTCTCCTTGAACAGCAGAGCTTGGCTCCTAGCACTCTTGCTATATTTAAACAGCTCCCTGGAAGTCCTGTTCTGACCACTGTGTGAAAACGGTGAGCCTGCGGCAGGAGTGAGCAATGACTGTGCTGGTGTGGCCATTCAGGGCAAAGTTAAGATCATTTGTGCTGAACACTCCGCCTCAGGTGCCCGAGGATGTTACCTATGGTAGTGCTCTGGAGTCGAGTTGCCTCCTTCTGTCTTTCAGACAGCAGATCAAAGTTAGTTTTAGCTCCTTAAGATGTGCTTCTTAACATCTCCTTAACAAAAGTAATTGGACAGTTGACTCAAAGGCTATTTCATGGACAGGCATTTCCTTCGTTGTTTCTTTATCAGTTACATTTGGAAGATTTTGCTGTGAACAAACAACATGCAGTCAAACGAGCTCTCAGCGCAGGTGAAACAAGCAGAAAGAAACCCATCTGAGAAAGTGCTACAATATTAGGATTGGCAAAATCTGCAGTTTGGTACATCCTGAGGAGCACTCGTGAACTTAGCAACGCAAAAAGACCATGAAAGACAACAGTTGTGGATGATCGCAGAATAATATCACAGCAGAGGAAGTGTGAAGGCTTGGGCGTGCATGGCTGTCCGTGGCACTGGGACACTAGTGTTTAATGATGATGCAACTCTGGACAGAAGCAGCCGAATGAATTTTGAGGTGTTCAGAGACATGCAGTCAAATTGATTGGGTGGCTTTTATACATAGATGGACAATGACCCCAAACACACGGCCAAAGCAACCCCGGAGTTTATTAATGAAGTGGAATATTCTTGAATGGCCAAGTCAGTCACCTGATCTTAACCCAAAAGCTGAACGTCTGCTGTTTACAACCATCATTTATATTACTGAGATCTTGTGGTTGCAGTTGGCTGTTGTCACTGAGCACCGCTTGTTTGTACTGGAAACTGTAGCTGCCTCCATTATACTGGCATGCAAAAGACCCGTGGCCACTCACAGTAAACTAAAGGGATAGCAGGCAAGCTGTTGATGACTGTGCATACACCAGCCACACTAAACAACCAAAAAGTTGAAAAGTAAGTTAACAGGTGTCAATTCGTTCATTCTTGAGGAATCATTCCCCAGATAAGGTTTTTAAACAGCGGTACACACAGGAGTACATACCTTTTGAGTCCTATACTCTTTAGACCTTACTGTACCGACAAGTCTTCTATCGAGCTCTTAGAATAAAGTCTTAGAGTCTTAGAATAAAGTTTCTAAAAGAAATGCAGAATTTAAAATTCATCCCTTACGCTGATGCTGTCTAATACTAAATAAATAATTAAAAGTTCTTAAGAGTAATTCACTTTGTATTGATCTCGGCAGCTTAACTTTTCAACCACTTGTTCTGCACTTTTTATTTCCCACCAGCAGCTGCTATCTAAAGACACCTGCAAAATGTCAGTGCAACACAGACCAAGCATATTACAGCCCCTCTGTTGCCAGTGTTTTCTGTCACTGTGACCTCATTATAACGGCTGGATGAACCCGACTCTTTGGGTTGGCTCTTTTTCTGTATTCATATAAACCGCTGCAGCTAAACAATCTAACAGGAGCCTCTGTGAGACGCTTTAGATTGGAAGTGTCCAGAGAATGGCAGATGCGTGGGTGGGGAGCTGCCTTGTCTCTGTCCTGCAAGAAGCAATTTTGCCAGTGTTTGAGACTGTTTATTTATTATATATTTATTATATGGTCTTAACTTTGGATATTGTCCCTCACACCAAGCAGAGAATCCAGAGAAAAGTTCCTCTGCGAGAATCTGCAGGTTTGTGTTTTCCAGGGGTGAGAAGAATTTCTCAGAGCGGGATAGAGACTTGACAAACGGAGAAAGAGTGATTGGCGTGAAAGCCTCTTAAAGGATTCTGAAAGAATGAGATGCAGATGACAACTGAGAGTTTGAAACTCTGCAGGCAACAGTGAGGCAAAAAGAACCACACAAACTGGTATCGAATCTCATCTCTTTCACCTTCACGCTGACTTAAACTTCAGCAGCTAATGAAGATAGAAGCTGCTTCTTTAGCTTTACTAATCAATATGAAGACGTGTGTGTGTGTGTGTCTCTGTGCTCATCTGTGTGTGCACGAGTGTGAGTTTGTGTTCTTAAGCTTGAATATATCTGTGAGAAAATGTTTTCTTTTTCACCTCAAGGGCTTCTCTGCCTCGGTGGCTGCAACAACAACTCATTCTTCACACAGTGAAGACAGATTTCAACAAGTTTTGCTGCAACTTCACTTCGCTCTTATCATATCCTTACATGTCCCCTCAATGTCCATGTTTAACTGCTTAAAAATATATTTAAAAAATGACAATAAATGAAACTCTTAAGGGGCTGGATGAGGGTGATTTGAACTCATTAACTAACTCATAAACATTATTAGAACATCAACAACACATTTTTCCAACTGTATTACTGAGGCAAACAAACACCAAGCAAAAGTCTCAGTTGAAGAATGACTTTCTTCAACTTAAACAAAAAAAATACAGATTAATTGCTTAACAGGTTAATTGAAACATTTTCGCCTGGAGCCATAAAACCACATCCTCCCCCTTCTTTCTCATTAATACATTTTTTCTCCCAAGTTTGCCTTTTTTCTGGTGATATAAAAAGGACTTTGACGGTATTTGTGCTTTAACTATGGACCTGCTATTGTTTGTAAAATCCTTCACTGGTTCTCAATCCAGACTTGTTCAGATTCTGACCCAAAAACCCATATTTCTGTGATTTTTAACAGCATGTTTCTGACTAATTTGCAAAGTAAAGGAAAATGTTTAATATTTGCCTCTCTATCAGGAATCCTGAACAGAGTTTGAATGGCTTTGTGTCTTTTGAAAGGCTCTCTTCCTTTGGGCCAGCTGCACTGATAGAGCAGTATTGGTGCAGAAGGGTATTTTTCCGTGACGTGATCTAGCAGAAAAACCTCAGAACAAAGGACCACTTAAGGAGGGGGTGAGACTTTACAAGGAAAAATAAAAAATTTACTGAGACTAAAATGCTGTGTCATTCGGGGGGATTGGAGAATCTTAAGCGCCTGTGAAGTCAGTCGACTGTGTTAGATGGTTAAATGGTCTCTTTTTGCTCCCTTTGGTGATAATGCACTGCAAGTCTCAAGCAGAGCAGACACCACCCACTCATATTACAACTTTATTCAGCGCACTTTTAAAGGTCCCTCTTAATCTTTACATTCATCTGAGGGGAACAGATCTGATGGTTACTTTTTGTGCACAGATAGCTGAAATGGGTCATTTAAATTAATTCAGTTCTACAAGTTTCAATCAGTTCCATGAAAAACATGAAAAGCTCCATCAGACCCTCCTACCAAACCTTCCTCTGTATTCCCATCCAAAGCACCAAGTAAGCAGGGCCCTGACCACATGCAGCTCCGTTTGTTTACTTATATTTTCCTGTAATATTTTTAACTGCAGTCACTGAAATGATTTGATAGAGATTGCTCTGCTTGAACTTTAATGTTTTAATCCTTGTTTGTTTGAGGATTCTTACCAGGAACAGACTCTACACAGGCCGGGTCCTATGACTGTGAAAGCCACGGTGGCTGGAAGCAAGCGGCTGTTAAATGGGTCAGTCTAGCTTTTCTGTCATACTCCACAAGCAGGCAGGACTCAAACACACTGAGAATGCAGTTCGGTGAATTTCTTTACAGTAAAAAACTATTTACAGTGTGTCTTCATGCCTGTTCAATCATCCAGGTGAGGAAATCCCAAAGAGCTGATTCAGTTCATCTGGACGTAACTCGGTGGACCAACACATCAAATTCACCAGGGAAGATATGAAAAGTGTTAGCCTTGTTAGACTGTGAGACCTCCATCAGTAATGGGGGACATCTAAAAGTTGATGTTAAGGTTTGACTCTCATCATCCACTGGAGCACAAACTGGGTGTCATCAGGACGCTACAACACAGAGCGAACACCATCCCCACTGACACAGCGGCCAAGGAGGCAGAAGAACAGCACATCAAGAAGGCCCTGAGTAAATGTGGTTATCCCAGCTGGGCTTTTGTCAAAGCGGGAAAGGCTCCTAAAGAAAGCTCCAGCCGATCCAGGAGAGAAGGACAACCGCTGCCCAAGCGAAAACCTGTAGTGATCCTGTATGTGTCAGGAGTAATAATAATAATAATAATGGATTGCATTTATATAGCGCTTTTCAAGACCCTCAAAGCGGTTTACAATTCCACTATTCATTCACTCTCACATTCACACACTGGTGGAGGCAGCTACAGTTGTAGTACAGCTGCCCTGTGGCAGACTAACAGAAGCGAGGCTGCCATATCGCACCATCGGCCCCTCTGGCCAAGAGTATTGCAACGGCTGAGACGCATTTTCTCTAAACACTGCGTCTCTGTGGCTTTTAAATCCCAAAACACGCTGCACCAAAACTTGGTCCACCCCAAGAATCGGGTCCCCCGACACAAACAGAGTAACATAGTGTACGCTGTTAAGTGCCAGGAGGATTGGCAGGATTTATACATCGGGGAAACTAAACAACCTTTGGCGAAACGGATGGTGCAACACAGAAAAGCTAACTCATCAGGTCTCAGGACTCTGCAGTCTATTTACACCTACAGGCCAGTGTCCTCAACTGTCTGGTTTTTACAGTGTCTTTCAAAAAAGGGAAAACATCCACAGTCTCTATGTACAGCATCCAGGCCAATGTTCCTATAGATTCCACTCCATCTTTAACTGGATAGTGAAACAGACTTCTCTCTCCAACTCACACACTCAAATCCTCTTTAAAGAAAACTGAACTCGTGGGCAGAAGAGACAACGGTGAGAGGCGCACGCATGGACACAGGTGAGCAGACGGGAACGGAGGCGAGTATCTACCACGACTGGTTTAACACTCAAGCATCGACTGAAGGAATGTCCTCAGTATGTGAACACGCACGCACGAACGCAGATCTTTGGTCTGTGTGTAGATTTACTGGAACGCGTCCAAAGTTGATGCGAGCTCATTAAAAGCTTATTTATTTTGTCATTTATATTTCAGATTTTTACTGTAGAAGTAATTTGAATATGGGAGTATTAAACAATGAGTTAACTATAAACACAGAGCTACAAACAGAAAACTTTACTGCTCAAAGTTCTGCAGAGTCACATGAAGAAATGTTCACTATTATTCAAAAACTACAGTTCAGAAATAAACTTGGATCACAGCAGGAAATATATCTCATATCACCTTCAACATCAGATTACTATTTTTCATGTTGTTGTAATGTCAAAGCTGAGCAAATCAGGGAAAATATCAAAGCAGAGCTTGTTCTGTAGTGAAAGCAAATGTAGAATATGAAAGTGCTCATGAAGATGAGGTTGTGCTGGATCCTTGAGTGCAAGGCAGAATTTGCACTCAAGGACCTGGGGTTTGTGTCCCACGTGAACTCAAAAGTCATTTTTTGCTAGACTGAGTAGACTTGTTTTTTAGACGGTGGCTCCAAGAAGTCAAATGCACTGCAAAGAAGGAAAGCAAATAGCAAAATGCTGCAAAAGCTCACAAAACGCAACTGAAGAGTTTTTGGGAAGATAATAATGTAAAGAGAGAGCTGTGACATGCTAACAGCAAACAGCTAATAATAAACATGTATCTACAGTTTATGTAAGTCATGCAATTAACTCTTCAATAGTGAGGGTTGATTTTCAGCTGAGCAGGGAGTCTCTGCTGCTGAATCTGCTTAAGCAGGGTTGGAGATATGGACACGGTGTAACAACTGAGGTCCTGGTTTTTCTTTACTGGCTGGCAAGTGGAGCGTCCAACAGAGTTGTGTCGGGGATGCATCATTACTCTACAGAGTCACAGAGGATGTGGTAGCCTTTCACCATTGGGTCAGCCACCTACCTCAGACCCCTGAGGACCGAGATGTCATGGCTCATGGGTTTACAGGGCTGGTCCAATCATCCCCATCCCTATCAAGCCTCTCAGCGGCCCTGATATTCTGTGCTACAGGAACAGCAAACTGTTCCCCTCTATTACATTGCAAGTGGTTTGTGACCATCAGGGCTGCTTCATCAGCACGTATGTGGGGCTAGCCTGGGTCTATTCATAACTCCAGGGTGTTCCACCACAGCCCACTGTACAGACAGTCCTGTTACCTTCATCTTGGCCATTTTATCCTCACAGATGGAAGGTGCCCATGCCTCCAACATCCATTCCCCCTCATCACTCCTGTCAAGAGACCAGATTAAGGTGGGAGCCCAACGTTTTAACAGCCATCATTCCAGGGCACGCTCCATTATTGAGCAGGCGTTTGGAATAATGATGACCAGGGTCCAGGCCATCTTCCTACAAGGTGCTGGAGGTGCACCATGCCTTTTTCCTTTATGTAAACCATTATACAGTGGCGTTGTTTTTAAACAAAAAAAAAAAAAAATGAAGGCAACTTTAATATATCTGCATAGTGTTATCATTCAAGCATGGTTACATATTACATCAACAGCATTCTGTATGCAGCACTTTCTGTCAGGCCTGGTTAAAACAGTCTGTTCCTACTGGGACACTCAGGTTGGAGTTTTTAATAGTTATAGTTTAAATATTCATGTTTTTCCTGCTGTGTTGTTCTTTGTTAAATTTACACATTTTCATAATTCATGTGTTCAACAGATTCTTTATGTTGTACATGGTTAAAATAGGTTATGTAAATAAAATACATTTACGTTACGATTTATTTTATTTTATGTTTTTTTAATTTATGTACATTTCAGTTTCCACAACAGTCTGTCCATTCTCTCCTCTCCTCCATTTGTGTCTGTGCCCTTATGTCCTCTCTGAGTCCAGTAGTTCATCCTCTCTGTTCCTCTTTTTTTCCTGGTCTGTTGTTCTGGCTGGCCCTCATCCTCTTCCTCATGCTCCTCTGAGTTACCCACTGCTGAACTTGGTCCGCAGTGTCTTCACGGATGGAGCTCTGCTGTTTCTGCCACTGCCACCATTGTAGGAAAAAAAATTAAATGAATAACAAATAAAATTGAACAGATTTGACCTGAACAAGTTGCCAGTCTGTCGATGGGTTTTTGCTGTATTTTTAAGCAGTTACATTTGTAGTTTGTAACAGTGCATTCCTCCAGTCTGTCATCCTTAAGTTGTACGTTACTATACGTAACTTTTTACGTATCGTTTTTGTTTTATTCCAGTTAGTTTTGAAATCATTATTAGTTGTTTTTGAGGAGTCAGAAATCAAAAGATCCAAGAGATGCTTGAAAGAAGCAAAGGTTTCATCGGTGATGTGAGAAAGAAGAAGATGCCAGGTAATGTGCTTTTAACTGAACTTTGCTATTTTATTTTGCCTCCATGGAGTTTGCAGGTGACGGTCATTAGGACAGAAATCTCCCCAGACCTGCTGCTGTTTTACCCGGGGGGTACTTATGTTGCTTTGTAAAGGCTGAAGTCAGGGAACACAAGCCTCCTGGGTAAACAGCACCCAGCGGAAATCTGTGACATGATTGGGTGCAGTTTTGTATCTGTGGCTGTTTTTAGGCATCCTTGGCTGTATAGCTGCAGAGTTACACACCGATATACTTCCTTTTGATATATTTGTACAGCAGCGATGCAGGCACTTATATTTATTTTCAAAATGTGTTACTTTAAACATGCTAGCTTATGTCTCAATCGCAGCAGTGTTTAATGAGGGGGAAAAGAAGGAAGAGTTGTATACTAATGCTCTGTGACTCTAACACATTCATCATATCTGTTTTGTAATATCTCCAGTTTGGTGCATGTATCCCCATCTCCTACTCGCATCATTTCCTGTCATTTCTCTGCAGACTACAAACTCATAAAGACACAGATTCCTTCAGAGATCATTTTATCTGAAGCTCTTATTTAGTTGAGAACCATGCGAACAATTAACCTGGAACACTGATTCATTTCCTCTGGAAGCTTTTTTTTTTAATTGACATTGGCTACAAACTGCACATCTGAACTGAATTCTTAACACTTAGGATGTCGTGTTGCCATTCATCATTTCATTTCCACCACATCTTATTAGAAGGGCTTGGCACCTTTGTCAAAACACGGTCTGCACGCATGACACCCCTTTCTCTCTGCGGAGACTGAAAACTCTCCATAAAAGAATTTAATCACACTATCACTTCCTGCCTGGATCTCATGAAAATAAAAAGAGACACTCCTCTGTCCTCTAGGCCTGCTTCTCCCTCGGGGTGTCACGAGTGTTAAGAGGCCTCAGTGTTGGGGATGAAAACATAAAATTAGGTTTTAAATGGCTTAAAATTAGATTTATTTATTTTTTACTGCCTGTCATTTTCATCAGTCTGAAAAGAAAATCCCTGCTCATTGAAGGGACAGTTTTGCTAGAGTAAACTGATTTAACCATTTTAAAGGAGAGGTACATGCAGATGTTGTCACAGTCGCAGAAGCAGACTGCGTGGAGGAGGAGCCAAGTGCAGACACGCAAAATCAAAACTTGATTCGAACAGAAAACGAGCCGTTTATTAAGGCTGAACATGACAAAAACAAAAGCGTGAAATCAATTCAAAGATGAACAATAATCTAAACAGGAGAAAACTAGAAAGAAAACATTAAATATCCTAAACATCAAAAACCCGGCGAGGAGAAAATCGACATGAAAAACCTTAAAAATGACAACTAGGCATGGATACATATAGACCTGGAAACATGGCATGACATAGCAGACGACGGACAAAAAATGAACCTGACGCCACAAGGGGAGCAAAACTAAACACACTGAACATGGAACAGAAGACTTTCAAAATAAAACAGGAAACATGGAGAGCTTCACAGAGGAGTGGAGTAAAGGGAGCGAGGGAACATGAGGGAGAGAGAGACGTGACGGTCTGGGGAAATGTAGCAAAGCATAATAGACGGAGAAACATGGAACGACACATGAGGAGGGGAACACAGGCAATGAAGAGGGAAACTGTCAGGCTCCTGGGTCGGTGACCCAGTGTTTCGATTTTTGTCTTATTATTATTTATCTTGTTTCCCGGTCAGTTGTGTCACTCCTCTCTCTCTGCTCCATGTTCCCTTTGTTCAGTGTCAAGTCGGCGTCTCTGTGTTATTCTTCCTGTTTTACGTTGACGGTCCCTTGTCTTATGTCAGTGTGTCTAGTTTTTGCTTCACCCTGGTCTCGTCATGTTGATTGCTCACAGCTGCGCTCCCCTCATGTGTCTCATTCCCTCGTTTCCCTCAGTGTATTTTAGCCCTGTGTTTCTCTCAGTCAGTGTCGTGTCGTACCCTCTTCATGCTGCGTGTTTCTCTCCGTGCTCCCTGTGATCCTTTTCTTTAGTCTCTCGTTTCCATGTTTCCTGGTGTCTAGCTTTACTTTCCAGTTTAGGTTTATTTGTGTTTTGCACTGCAATAGAGCAGCCTTTTTAAGTTTATTCCTCTGAGTGTCTGGCGTTTGGTTCCTACATCCTGCCTGCCACACAGCTGTATCATGACAGAAACAAGGCACAAGGACTCACACACATAAACACTGACACACAGAGGGTGGCACAGAGGGCAAAGACACAAGGGGAGCCTAAATGTAGAAAAGCTAACATAGAATACACTCAGGATTACCAAATGAAGCTTAAATAATAAACCATAATACAAGATTACATCAAGAAGAAACTCAAAATGCTGGGTCAAACCACCCAGGACCGTGACAGATGTAAGAACAACGGGCCATTTTACATTTTCCTGTGTCGTCCTGCATAGACTGGGAAAACAATCATACAACCAAACAGTGAGCAGATCTTTTATCAATAAGAATAGATATAGCATTAAGCTAGTAATAAAGCCCTAGTACTTTTCATATTTGTTGTAGCACACTGTATAAAATGGGGATGACAGGGGACTTATTACACTTTTAGAATGGTTAAAATGGTGAGTCATTATAGCAAAGTCAAATAATAATAATGAAGTCAGCATATGCATGAAATCCATCCATCAGACTGCTCTAAATGGGCTGCTTCAGACAATTTCTTGTAACTCCTGGGTTTGTGATGTCAGTGAAAAAGGACCTTCTGTCATTTGGAGCACACAGGTCTGTGTAACAGAGACCACACCCACCAGCAGGTGGATGTGGTCTTGTTTGTGAGGGGCAGCCAATCATTGGGGACCGCTGGTATAGGGGATACTGACTACAGAGATCAGCTGAACAAAGCACGCTGCATGTCTGAAGAATATAGAGAGCAAAATGAGACATGTTACAATCAGCAAGACTTGACACCAGCATTTCAGATAAACTCACCTATAATGGGAGCCAAAGGGGCGTCTGACTCGTGTTTGTAACCAGAAAAGTTGCCCCTCTGCTGGCCATTTGAAAGAATGCAAGTTTAAGGCACTTGGGCCTCGGATTACGCAAAACACCCGATACCATCATGGTGTATTTCAACGACAGCTGTGACATTATTCTACCATTAAAACGCACCATTTGACTGATACACTAGTAATGTGTAATTTAGTTATTTCCAAATAGAGCAATAAAACAACGTGGACCTCGAGGGTTGTGCCAGTTATTTGAGAAAAAATGTTAGGAGCTTAGAAAGAAATGAGTGCAAGATAAAGAGGGATAAAAGCCAGAGAGGAAAGGGACATTTTTTGCCATCAGCCCAAGACTAAAGTGTCTTATCCGTCTCTTCATGTGGGCTATTTTTACTTTCCCCCTTAATCCCTTACTCTTTAATGAGGAGGATTGGATTCAAGGTTTTTTTTTTAACCTTTTTTGGAGGTGACAGACGAAGGAAAACCACTTGTTCAGAAAGTCCAACCATATTACCACACTTGTTAGTCATACGCAGACACACGCACGTAAGGCCGTGCAGTCATGCACGTACACACACAAAGATATAGCATTGATACAAATGCACACTACTGCTGCTGAAATGTATTCTGTGTCCAGCAATGTGAATACATGCATAAGTAATGTATCTCCGGCTGTGGATATATGTCAGTCGTCTCTATTAGTATTCAAATGTCCTGGCTTTATTTTTATGTGTGTGTGTGTGTGTGTGTGTGTGTGTGTGTGTGTGTGTGTGTGTGTGTGTGTGTCTTTGATCAAGGCGAGCAGAGTTAGTCCTAAGCTTACTCCTGTCTGTCATTGAGGCTAATCACAGGCTTAATGGAGCAAGAGGGGATATGTTTGATTTTATATATAGAACGAGACACGCACACATTTGCCACTCTCTCTCTCTCTCTCACACACACACACACACACACACACACACACACACACACACACACACACACACACACACACACACACACACACACACACACACACACACACAGACAGCCATTTATTACATTATGGATTACAAGTTCTCTTGTTTTAGATAGAGCGGGGCTCAAAGAAAACAACAGGACTCTCTTTAATCTGTACAGTGCAAATCAATAATCTGCAGCATGAGATTAAAATGTAATCAGCCAACAGCGCCAGTGGAGTGCACGCTTATATATTTCATGTGAAACGATGAAAAAAAGAATTCACGTCCGCAGAGTCTGTTGTTATAAGTCAGAGTGAAAGGGGAGAAAATAAATGTGAGAGAGCACTGGTGGGTAGGTACACATATAACAGAGTTAAAGCAGTAACACAAAAGTGTTTTTCTGCAAGCGTAGCTTTATCACAGTGAACCTATGACGTGTGCTCTGATTAAAGCTTTCTGAGCTGAGGAAACACTCATGAATATTTCCCTGCATGTTAGCTAAACTTTCTGTGGAGTATTTGATTCGATTCCTAAAATGAAGAACAATGTGAAGTGGCGTTCTATGAAGCCATTTCTAATATAAACTCTGGACAATTTAGGTAGGCTCAGGGATTATTTACACAGTTGTCCTTTCTTCACATGTACAGCTCAGGAAATAGTCTGCTTCAAATGAATTCACACTGTGGGTAATACTTCATGTGGTTTAGCTGATGGACCAGCTTGGATAGGTCATGCAGGATGCTAGCAGTGAATGCACAAGAATATGAGCACACTCTAATATCACACTAGTATTTTTAGTCCGTGTTACTGGCAGCAGTCTAGTGCAAAGTCTAGTGTCCAGTCCAACTGCACTGGACATTCAAACATGCAGCCCTGAGGCCTAGAAAGGTCTGAAGCTTCAGTGCATGAGGTCCATGGAAGTTGACATTAAGGGAATAAACACTTAGGACCTGCTCTAGTGCCTTGTCTTTATTTCCTATCATTCACACAAAGTTTGTTCACATTCTAGAACATTCTACACAACATCGTTCTCACTTTTTGTCAGACTTCTGGAAAATTTCTTTGCATGTTCACCAAATGAGTCATTGCCACCTCCACGTGAATCTGGGTCCTAATGTGCAGTACGCCTGACCGGTGTCGCATGGCACCAATATGCATGAGCCTTTGGACTCGAATAAGCCCCCTGTGGGCCTATTCGAGTTGTTTGGAAGTTGTAAAACTTACAAAGATTGAAAAGAAGAAGAAGAAAATTTGTCAGAATAATGTGTGCAGGACTGAGAAACTGTGTAAAGCACAGTGCAGTAGAAAGATAAAAAGAAGAAGTAATGCAGATGATTTTCAGGTACTGAACGAAACAGAGAGTGTGGGCTGAGGATTAGAGTATAATTTCAGGGACACTGTGTTCTCATAGTAGTAAGTTAGACTGTCTGTGGGTGGTGATAGATTTTATTAGAATTCACAGGGAAAACAGTAATATATGATGAGATAAGTATTTATTACTACCAGTTGGGGAAATTCACAAGCATAAACATAAGCCTTGATTCTTCCGTGGGTGTGCACAGATTGGCTGCCCCTCGTTTCACAGAATGATTTTAGATGATACCATGATACTATGACCAATGTGGAATCACACCATTAAAGAGTTTAAAAAATAAATCTACCTGTCTGCCAGAGTGGTCTCAAATTGACCTTGTCACTACATTAACCGTATGGAAGAAAGACTTCTCTCTCATTATTACACAATTGGAATTACAGCAGAATTAGGAGGACTGTGCAGGATGGCTGTTTGTTAAACCTTTGTCCGTTACAAGACCTAAAAAAGAGTTAAGAAAACTTGCATTCATACTCTTGATGTCTCCAAACACAGTAATCCAATCATCCATCTCTATCACCATTGCACACGCACAAATGTAAACTAGTAAAACTAACCTAAAAGTAGCTAACCCCGTATCAGGTTTCCTCTGGGACCTTCTGGGTGACAGGAGGCTTGTTGGAAGTGGAACTCAAGTCTTGGATCAAAAATCACTATTGCCATGCGTTGCCTGGAACATAGGTCACCTTTGCAGTAGTTGCAGATGGTCAGAAGGACAATTAGGTGATATATTGATGGTACGTGTGTCTCTTCATCTTTTCTGCTAGAATCCAACTCCAGGAAAGACCCTTCACAGGCCTGGTCGCCATTGGTTAGTGCAACACCACAGGAAGCCTTTCTTCTGGCTTTTCTCTCGCCTATCACAAATCCAATGATTTCACCAACATGGAAGTTTCTCTTATTCTTGTTTTGTGTTTGGAACACCAGACATGAAATGCTTAAATGTTTGTCTTTCTTCCTCTGTCAGCCCATCCTGACTGTTATTATTATTATTATTATTATTATTATTATTATTATTAATTATTATTATTATTATTATTATTATTATTTGTTAATCCACATCTGACAGATTTGTCAGAATAAAGAATCAAGTCTGAGCCTCAATAGCACAATGAACAAATGACACAAGCTTTTATTTGACTCTCCCGAGGCATCCCAAGACTTGGATATTTTACAGCATTCCAGATAATATCAGTCTACTTCTGCCCAAAGCTTCTGGGAACTTGACACAGCTGTCATTTGGCATTTATGTATTGTAAACCAATATAAAACATCCCACGTCTTGTGTACAAATCATCTCAATCATCTCTCCATTCAGAAAAGCATCATTTGTGATAAAACAGCAAATGTAAAACTCACAAAGATTAAAAAGAAGAAGAAGGAACTTAGCCATAAAAATGTGTACAGGACTGAGACACTGTGTAAAGCACATTGCAGTAGGAAGATTAAACAGAAGTACAGATGATTTTCAGGTACTGAAAGAAAAAAAGTGTGGGTTGAGGATTAGAGTATAATTTCAGGCACACAGTGTTCTCGTAGTAGTAAGTTTGACTGTCTGTGGGTGGTGGAGTTTATTAGAATTCACATGGGAAACAAAATGACTGTCGACTACTTCCTCATCTGTTCTATCATCATCATTTTTATTGTTCTTCCTTCAATTCTCTTATTTCTTCTCTCCACACCTTACACTTAATGCTAATGTTTTAACAAGAACACTCAGTATCTTTGGTAAAGACACTGAAAATGTTTGATTTCCACTTGTAGACTAATTGAAACATAATATCAAAAATGTGCCTCTGTGGAGCTCTGTGTGCATGTTAGGTTAAATATTCCTGTCTAAGTGAATGTAATTGAGTAAAATGTCAAAAGTAAACATGACTATTAGCTCTCAGATATGTCTGTGTGTAGGTGTTTGCATTAACACCCTTCTCTCTAAAATCCTGATTCACAAGAACTTTCAGGAGAAAGAAATTCTGATGGTTAATGTTTTTTCTCTGCTGGCTAAAGATGATCATTATATTTTGTACATCTCAGCAAACATACCCAGTTGAGCATGGGGTACGTTTCCTCTGTATACAGGCATACTGTGTGCACACTCTACTCATATTCTGCGTGTAGTGTGTTTGCAGTTTATAGGTCAGTTTCCCTATTTTGACCTCATTGCTTGTTTGGAAAACCTCTCAGCTATGAGGGAGAACCCCTGCTCAGTGTAGCAACACATGACTGGGGTACAACCTTGCCAGTCAGCCAGTCATGGTAGCTACTTTTTCCATTTTTAGAGTGGGGTGGTGAGGCTGTCTGTGGAGTGTAGCTGATCAACAGTTTCTTTGTGGAGTCTTAAACAGGAGTTTAACCCTCATCCAAATGAAAAGACCGATTAAAAATGATCTATAAGCAAGACGCAGCCTCACCAAGTCTGTTTCGACTTGTGTTTAAAGTGCGGAGTTCAAACTATATACCAGTTTTTAATCCTAACAGTGCATTTATATGAATCAAACTGTCAAAAAAATCCACATAAGTCCTAAACCATAAAAAATATGCTGAAGTCTAAAAAGTAACCATTCTTATGTTGTCTATGTTGTGGATAGATCTTACTGTAAATAACACAGAAGCTTTTTAGATATTTTATGATGCGATAATGATACTGTTAACGTATGTAAGATAGTTGTAACCCACATTAAATTAGGGTACCACTTTAAGGAGTGATAAATGTGCTCTTCTGACCCTGTCTGTTGACAGGTCAGGTTTTTTTGTATGCTGAATTGTTCCTGAGGTGGATTCCTCCGGTGAAATAGATGGCGAGCCTTCCCACCTGGACTTAGAAAAACTGAGATTTGCTTCTTTTCCACTTGATGATCTCCTACACCTTGCGGTGTGGTATGACTGTATCACTCACACTTTCACACACAGCTGGTTATACATAAGACCACTGACTGACATTCTCTCACCCCTATTTTCTTTCACACCCTGGGAATTTTTTGGACTCTACCCCTTGGACATGTTTTACTTGGGACTTTGAATAATAAGCTGTTGTGTAGAACATTCTCCACATGTGAAAGGAGTGTGAGATTTTCATTTGAATGTACATTGGATTTGTGTAATCTATTTCTATAAAAGTTAAGGAGTTAGGTTAGTAGGGTGCACCCTAGCACTGAAACCGAACATTGAAACCCGAGCATTGAAAACCAACATTGAAAACCAACACTTGGCCAAGTCATTATCTTAGTAGTTTATAATTGTAGAAAGGAAACTTACAAAAAATGAAAGAAAAGTGAAACACATAAAGTGCCTTTAACCTGTGCTTGTCAACCTTATGGTTTATTTCACTAAAGTCAGCTGGTTCTTTTAAGTCACATTGTTGTCTCTGTGTCTCATATAAACACACACCCCTGTGCTCCTATAGTCGAACCCATTTGCCCAGTCATATATTCTTTTCAATAATTCCCCTTACTGTGTTACATAGTACATATAAAAGCAAGACTGTTCTGCATCATATTTAGTGTTACACATATTTTAGGTCATCTAAAAAGCAGCACACTCCGGTAGATCAACAGAAGACCCACGCCTTTCTCCCTGGCTACAATCTTCTGCTCCGGTTAGCCGTTCTGCAAAGAGCCTTGGTCAGATTCTAGATTTAGTGGAACAGGAGACGTTGAACAGAGAATATCGCTACCTTCCTTTCCTGGCTGGGAAACCATGCGGGTAAGAAACCTACATAGAGGCTTAAAATAGGATGAGCCCTATTGGCTCATCCTATTGAGCCAATAGGGCAGAGATCAACCCAGAAAGGTGTGCACATACCTAACCCATGGGTCATGAGAGCTCCATGTAGACTGATTTGCTGAGGTTAAGGAGTATGAGATTTCCTCGGACTCCTGATTTGTCTGCTCAGTTTCTCTTGCTTTGGAGATGGAGATCCCTAAAGCCTTTCAAAACACCTCAAACCTGTTATGTAAACCAGCGGCCCCCAACCTTTCTTGCGCCACGGACCAGTTTATGTCCGGCAATATTTTCACGGACTGTCCTTTAAGGTGTCGTGGATAAATAAAACAAAATAAAACCAGTACCGGTACCAAAAAAGAAGAAGATTTATGCATAACACACGGGAAAAGACCCAGGGAAACCAAGTTAATGATAAAAACAATTTTAAAAAATAACGCTAAAAGTCGATTAAAAACCCTGAACACCATACATTTCACACCTGAGTCTCAACTCTCGCGGCCCAGTACCGGTCTGTGGCCTGGGGGTTGGGGACCGCTGATGTAAACTAAGCACTCAATCCGAAACTATGTCAACAGGAATGCCATGACAACAAATAGCACGACGTTTAGGAAGGGGAATAAAATTAGTTGCCTCAGACAAAGAGTCTATAAGAGTGAGTATTACCATGTTATTACCTGACATGGGTACACTGTGAGTCTAGGACTAGGACACAGTCTAGGACTATGTGAAACCAGGGTCTGCTGGTGATAGAGACCCTGAAAACTCGTAAACCAGATGCTCTTTTTCAATAGTTTTTTGTCACAAGGCCCAAAGTCCACCAATCTTGGCAAGAGTCAAATCTGGTAGCTGTCTGGATTTAGGTTCTGTCCACACAGTAAATAACTTTAATGAAGTGAAGGCAGAAATTGGAGGAATCTGTATAGCTAACTAAATGGCTAGCAAGTTGCTGTCTGCCACATCTTAGTTTTGGTCAGAGTCAGGCCACATAAGATAAATGTGCACCAGAGCAGCTTGCTTAGAGCACTGCTATAAAACCCCAATATCTGAGGCATCCACTTCCACAGTGAATTGAAGGCAGGTGAACAGGTGCAGATGTATATTCCTCCAATGAACACTGAAACATACCTGCAGCTTCTGAAGACCAAACAAAGGGAACAGAGATTGAAGTGACTTTTGTTAAAATGTCTAAAACCTTTCTGTAGTCTGTGATAACCCTAATATAAATAAATCAAGCACTAAAACTCTTTGCTGTGGACGGAGCGGGCCAGTTTATTACTTCTTTGACTTTTCCAGTGTTGATCTCACCTCCTCTCCAATACGTAGCCAAAGAATGAAACAGATGAAGCATGAAATTCCCATTTCTCTGCCTTTACACGGTGCTTGTTTTCCAGGAGTCTCTGTAACACCTTTCTTCCATGCTGCTTGTGCTTGTCAAGGTCCTTGGAAAAGATAGGCATATCATCTAAATACACACAAACAAACAGATTCAAATAGTCTCTCAAAACATCATTTATCATGGGTTGGAAAGCTGCTGGAGCATTTGTGAGGTCGACTGAGAGGTGTGTTAATGGTCGTCTCCCACTCATCGCCCTCCTTAATTTAAAGTGGATGATAAAAACATTTTTACAGATTTTTACACTGATGCTGTCTGGGATAGCTGAAGTAAAAGGTTGGGTCATATTGACCAAGCATGGCACCTTGATTAGCTAGAGCATTCTGGACTTCCACTCAAAGTCCACTCAAAACTATCATGATGGATAGCATTAAAGGGCTGTGCAATATGTAATGTATTGGATGACAAAATTAAACCATCAATTGTTTCTTATTATACCCTATCGTTTGTTTTCTGTTGCCACAAAATACACTTTTTACAGCTATAGATTTTCATCGTTGGGATGGTCACCACGAGGATGCAGGCACAGAGAATCCCAGCATGGCCAGTGAAGATGAGGCAGAACCAGGTAGCTCCAAACAGAAGGACCAGTCCAAACAAATCGAGGACCAGAATGGGCATGGTTTAGTTATGAAAAGTCTGACACAGACCAGAAAACTGTTCTTTGCAAATGATGCTGCAAACCGGTCCCCACCTCAGACTCAAACGTGACAAACCTCTACCACCGACGCAAGAATCACGTGAAATAGTGTGGAAAGAGTTTATGGATGAAGCAAAAACAGCCGTCAGGTGCTCAAAATAAACCTCAAACGTTAAAACAGGCTTTTCCCCGCAGCACGCCGTGTAATAAATACTCACAAAGAAAATGGTTTCATGCATTGGTCAAAACACTCGACTCCAGGTACATGATGCCCAGCTAGAAACATTTCACACAAGTCGAGTTGCAGAGATTCACAGAGTTTACAGAAAAAGCACTATTTTGTGATATATGTCGTTATCAGGATGAGAAATGTCATATCAGGATATGAGAGTCTGGTCATATTGCACAGCCCTATTAAAAACACATTTTTATAAAAAGTAGACTCGGCTTAATTAACATGGGGTGTGCCATTCATCATATAGCTCATATGGTAAAATAGAAATAAAACAGATGAACAGTCTACTAATAATGTCAAGGATACGCCCAGTTTGCCTTATTTGGTCCATCCGCTGTGGTCACACTGCCCAGGGGGTGATAAATCAAACCTTAATGGTAGAAGGGGGGTACTGCCATTGTTTTGTAATAGTTTGTGAACAGCTAGGAAATGTAAAAATATCTCCTGCTGATATGTTTGCTGGGGTCGGTGTTGCTCTGCTATTAACACATTGCTCTCTTCTAAACTGAATCTTAAGAGCAGGAAAGGCTGTAAGTAATACTCATTATTTCTTTGAGTCCACTGACCGTATATCCATGCACATACTGTTGACGTTTCAAAGATTCAGTAGAATAATGTGGTGTTTACGTCCGTTCCGACTATTAAAGTTCCAAACTTTGAAAAGCATTTGTGTGGCAAGTGTCTGCTCTGATGCATGAATCACCTCCCATAATGCTGACATGCTGTGTACTATGCAGAGAAACATTTCAGACAAAGCATTTTACACAACAACCCACGTGCTGGCCCCGGTGGGTGCAGATACATTAGAACATTTGGTTGTATGTCACAGTATTGTCCCTAATCTCCAGAGGCTAATTACACACTATTAACATCCAATTAGCAAGTCACAGAAGTGACTGGTGCTTAACAAGGGAAAATCAGATTGGCAACTGTTCTTCCTATTGAAGGCTTTTGGGAATCAGTGTGCTAAAGAAGGCTGTTATGTGCTTAAAGCTTCACCAAAAGGAACTGCCTTAGTTTAAAATGGCTTTACAAAGGAAAAGTCTATAGATCAAAATTTTAGCCTTAATTATGAAGGCAGCGTGTGTTGAGAATATAATGAGTTGATCACTTACTGAAAGGTGGGCGCCTTGATTCAGCATCAAAATATGACCTATGCTGACTGTCATAGGTAGACCAAAAGAGCAAAGAATGAAGACATCTCACTCGATAGACTTGGTTAAAAGGCTTTTCTGTTTGAAATAAAGTCAATTTGACTTGACTTTGAAAATTAGGTCCAACATATTTGGAAAATGCCACAATGTTTGAATCTGTACACCACCAAAGAGGAATTTAAATTTAACAATCAAGATTTGACTGATTGAAGTTGTCAGCTTTAATTCAATAACAGACATTTTTATACATAAAACCCAATTTTCAGTCTCAGGAGTAACTGGGACAAAATTTTAATTTTCAGTCCAGTTCTATGTAATTTGGCATAATTCAGCCTTTTCTCCATGATCCCCATTCTTAAAAATGGTCACTCCACCACTCAGGCCATTTCTGGTGAGGCTTCAGCAAACAGTAGATAAATTAGCTGAAGGTACAGTTCCTATAAGGTCTTTGCTGGTTTTTTGCCTGTTTCCTAAGCACATAACTTTGGAAACAGGAATTACTTTCAGTATTGTTCGTCTGCTGTCGACAGTGTTTTCAGTTGGGTGCCTTTTCATGTTTGAATGGTTCACAGGTCAACGTTAGGTAGCTTAGCACTTTTAGTACTTTTAATTCTTATTTATATTTTTATGTCTATTTAAGCGTTATATGACATTGTGTTTGCACTAAGTACCGCAGCAATTTCCTAATGTTGTAAACCTGCTCAACATTTGGCAATAAAACCCTTTCTGATTCTGATTAACAACCAAAAATCAGACGATTCTCCTCTGAAAATGGTCATGTAGAACAACTGCACTGAAAATGAGTGAAAAAGCAGCCAATGTCCAAAGAAAAACTTTAAACGATCTTCAGCGAGCTCAGGAGCATTTTTAAAATGAAAAGGAAGTCTGGCTTCTTGGAAGACACATAAAGAAATGGCTCAAGACTTTTGGATGGCACTGTGTGATGCCAAGGCTCATTTTTATTTTAGCAAATAGATTTCTTATCTGCCAGCACAATTTCTTTATGGGAATATACCAAAGCATAAATGTATCTGAAGCCTGACTTTCTCATAAAAAAACTGATTTTCTACTCGAAGAAAGACAGACGCTCATTGCACACACAGGAAAGACATTTTTTAGTTTCTGAATTGCTTTTTGTTCAGATGAGTTTTCCCAGTTTCTTGTCATTATCACAACTTTGTGACCTCATGCCCCAAAAGCTTGGCGAGAAATACTAGAACTTTTGCCTCCATAGCTGCTGCTGCCTAAATCCACAGCCTTAGGCTGCTTAGCCACATCACCTCTGCTTCCAAGGCATCATTTGCTTTGATCACCGCAACAGCACCAGGTGAAGCCAGCTCAGCCAGGACAATTTTGGAAGTGGGTGCTTATTTTTCTTAAAAAGGAAAAGCCCTGCCGGCTGACAGTTTTCGCCATTAGCAACGGATGGTTGTGATTGATCCACCCATGAGTTAGGGGCCCTGCACGCTTCCACAGCACCACTCTGAACTTGGGTTTAACAAGGAAAGATTATCACATGATCATATCATGATAGTGTTAAATGTGTTTGAATGACTGCCTTTGAAGTGAGCCAAGACTTGGCAAACATCTTTGTGCATTGACATGTAGCCTGAGGCATTTTTACTAGCATATTAAAAAGTTTGCAAACTCTTTTCTACTTTCTAGCCAATTTTGCCATAAACTGCCATTTTCTTACTGGCCTCTCTTAAATCCCACCTTCTTTTCACCACATAATTAGGGGAGCTGGCCTGCTAATATCGTCTAACAGCACTTCTAATCAGCATTAAAAAGTTGCCAGACTTGGTCGTTGAATGTGCCACGAGGCTCACAAGGAGTGTACACATACACACTTTGAAGTCTGCAGGGTCAGCAACATAATCCTTCTTGTCACAATTCAACATATATTTTGCTCTCAAGTGGAAAGAGGATGAGTTTACAGTATGTATGATTTTGGACTGAATAAGAGCCGTCACTCCTCCAGGAAACTCAAAAGTAAATTACAGCCAAATGCATGCTCTCCGAAATCTATCTCCCTCGGTTGAGACAGCCAATCTTTGAGGATTTACTATGCTCCTGGAAGATAGAGTTGTTAAGCTTTGCTGTCAGCCATCCAACAAACATGTACTAGCATGACACGGTGGCTACAAAAACAGCAATCTGCTCTCATCTGTCTCTCTGTGTTTTGGAGCAAAAGTGATTTTTCTGCCTCCGCAGGTTCATGCTTGTGCCTCCAAACCCAAGTGTACTGCCCCAAATCGATTGATATGAAATTTCCTTTGATTCCTTTTGGCCCAAGAGTGTCTTAATAAAAGAAATGAACAGACTGCACTTCCAAGTACACATTTTTCTGTCTGCTAGGCTCCCTTTTATCCACCATGTTAAGGGTTTGAAGTAGATGCTTTTTGTATATTCGCTAATTTTAATTTAAAAATGAATGTCTGACATAGCTTCCTTATCTACAGCTGGGTTTACGTAAAGCCACACCCACCAAACAATAAGTCAGCAATAATGTTGCTGAGCCAATCCATTTACCTCTCCTTAGCTAACACAGGGGTGTAGGTGGGCTGGAGCCTATCCCAGTTGCATCCTGGACAGGTCACCAGTCTGTTGGATGGCCAATACAGAAGGACAGACAACCATTCACACCTATGGACAACTTAGAACCACTAATTAACCTAACCACACTGACTGCATGTTTTTAGACAGTGGGAGGAAACCAGAGTACCTGCAGAGAACCCACACAGAGGAAAACAAGCAGACTGCACAGAGATGGTGGATTCAAACCTTGGACCTTCTCACTGTGAGGCAAAAGTACAAAAGCTGCACCACCACGCTGCCAGAGTTACAGCTGACTATCACTTAATCAAGCAAATGGATACATTGCATTTCTGTGCTGGTAGTTGACAAAGTGCTTTTAAGATTGTACTGGTGAATGAAATGTGTAGTATAAAGTGCGGCTTGATTAGAAAACCGCTACACAAGAACAGCCTCTGCTCCGTAGGTCTGTGTTATGAGCTTTAATAAGTTCTCTGTCTTCCTCCTGTGTTGATATTATCTACCTTCAAACCCAGCTTTGCTTTTTATGCTAATCTGTGCGGGTTAGCTTCTTAGCTTCTAGAACATACCTACAGCAAAGTGGACCTAAATGTATTTAGAGCCTAAAGTGTTTTTTTGGGTGGATTAAAAAAGGCCAGATTCGGTCCACATGCAAATCAGTGTTTTGTTTAAATGAAAATAGTTTTTCATATAGTGTCATTTATATTTTTACAAAAGGGTAGTTTAGAAAATCTAATTAGCGATAGCATATTTGTGAGTATTAGAGTTTGAGACAGAGATGGACTAGTTGCATAATTATGTGCAGAAAGTCACAAAAGTTGCATAAAAGAGCGAAATTAAAAAAAAACTAGAAAGCTTATCGTCCTGGCTTTTATTTTCTCTCTGCGAACCTCTGCCACAAACATTTTAAAAAAATGCACCAAATCCAGCTGCAAAGAGCAAATGTTTTGCTTCATTTCACTATGCTGACATCGCTGTCACATCACCCAAGTCTAAAAAAGGAGGTCAATCGCTTTCTTTCACCCCCTTTCCTCCACCCTTTGCCTCAATCCCTAAATACACAAGTTATTAATTTTCTGTCTCCGTTCCTCTCTCCCCGTCTCCCTCTGTTCATTCCCAGAATACACACACTATTAATTAGACAGAGACCCAGGTGGTGACAGAGGAGACAGCACAGGGCCCCAGCATGCCCCTCGCTCCCAGAGCTCAATCCTCACCATGCAGCTCTCTTTGTGGCCCACAGCAAAGATCACGTGTGAAATCTCATCTTCTTGGATTGTTTTATTTTAATTTGCTCTTAATTGAATTGAAGTTCATGTCTCTTGGAGCTCCTCTGTGTCACCGTGGCAGCGGGTGGATGCATGAGCAGGTGTCTACACCAGGGACTTTAACAGAGAGACTGAAAGCTTCAATCGGAATCTAACCTTTTCTGCGTCATCTCTTTTTATGTTTGATTTTGACAGAAACTTATTTCCCCTCCCTGCAACAGAAAAAGAAATGAGATTTAGGCACGCACTGTGCATCAGAAACTGTCATTTGTTTCCTGAATCTGAGACTCTAAACATTTCACCACCTACATCTTAGGTGGGGATGGAAGCTAAGCTTCCTGGCAGCTCATAAAACTATCAAAATACAGACTCAGGTGCACTGTTTACAGCAGTAAACAGACTTTGCACTCCTTAAAAACACATGTAAAATTCATATTCAAGTGTCACTGACAGCCCCTAAATCCAAAACCCGCGTGTGTGTGTTTCAGTGTAGTTGGGATGAGTAAGTCTCCACACAAGGTCTCATCGAATGCATGTGAAGCTTTAAAAATCAAAGGCATGCTTGTCAAATCACTTTATGCCTCATCAATATCTCTTTTTTTGGCAATTCCCCTCAATTTCATTAGGGGCCACACACCCCAATCCCTCTGTAAGACTCCGTTCCTCCTGAATCTGAAGTTTAACTAATGGGCAGAGTCTTTCTGCAGCATCCACACAGTGTTTTTTTTATCCTGGTCATGGAACATTGGACTTCTTCTTCCTCCTATTTTGGATAATCAAGGGTCTATGAGCCTCTGAGGCTACATTTAATTTGTTGAAGACATCTGTACAGTGTCCTGTGGGGTGTGCTCGTGAAGTTTGGGTTGTCTGGCCTGTAATTATGGGCAGTTCTAGCCCTCTACAGCTGTACTGAAAACTTGTTTTGTATTGTCAGAAAGAGGTTAAGGGAGTGGGTGTTTAACTCCAGCAGGGCTGCCCCTGTATGAGATTAAGATTCTGTTCCTAATTTTGATTCACAGTATTTCCAGGCAAAGCAAAAACGTTGAGGGTCTTATGGTCTCTGGATTTCACCTCCAGATATGGCACAAGAAATTGGCACGTCTAGCTCTAAGACTACAGGTCTCAGCAGGAAAGAGGTGGAATTCCCTCTTTGGGGTGGGAATGAGTCATGTTCACCATCATTTGGATGCTGTACCATTCACAGAAGCTGGAGAAATAAGACTCTCGTGAAGAGTGTCTGGGCTCTCTCTTAGACGCACGATGAAGAGCTTTGTGTGGCTCAGAGTACAGCTTCTCTGATTAGGATGTCTGCTGGGTGAAGTGATTTGGGCATGGCCAACCAGAAGGAGATCCATACTCAGGACACACTTTTAAGATTATGCTTAATTGATGGATGGACAGATAATGTGACTTAGAGTCGATAACAGTGATAATTTTGACAGCAAATTTATTTACATTTAGTCATCGGGGCAGACGTGCACCATGGGCTGGACTCAAACCCAGGTCGCTGCTCTCCGGTAGCGTAACACCCGGTTACCTGTTCACCCACAGAACTAAACTGAAAACTTAAAGTTTAAAAGTTTGAGTTTTTACTAGTGAGAGTTGCTCCGCACATCGAGGCAGCTTGTTTTCCTTGACATGAGATGAGAATCATGTTCATATGTCTGATCTTGTCTTGGGCCATTTCCTGGGTGAGGATCAAATATTACTGCACAGCCTGGAAGCGATCCAGTCAGAAGCAATCTTGTCTTGTCTTACTAGACAACTTGATTAGTTCTGATTTGTGCATTCGGTTTTATTTAGCTTTATCATCTTGTTTTTATCAGAAAACAAAAAGACGTTGATGGAAATTATAATCAAAATCACTGGTCAATGAAAATAAATAAAGTCGTCTTACATGAGACTGTGGCAAACTGTCTACACTTGTTTTGTGGCAAAACATTATTTTCCTCACACTTCTGAGAGTCCTAAAAGACTGTGACATTGAATAAGGGGATTCTGGGGTCTGTCATTCTCACTAAAGTGACCACAGGCACTAACCAACACTGGAGACAAATGTACCTCCGGTGCTTGCAAGCAGTCTTAGAACAACATTTTTACACATTTCATGTTTTTACGGTAGTAGTTAAATGGTTATTTGGAGAAAATGGAAATATGGTATCTGTCTTTGTTAAAAGAGGGGATCAGTGACACAGTTTGTATGGCTGCTCGTAGTCGTCTCTGTGGTATTTCACAGGCTGGTAAATGTAATGAACTTCTCCTCAGCGGCAGAGGGAAGTTTTCCTGTTCTCAAGAGAGTGAAGTTCATCACAGCGTTTAAATTGATTTGCGACTGCACTTGATGACACCTTCAAAGTTTCATGTTTCCCAGATTTTCTTTCCATCACAGTATAAAAAACAGACAGACTATTGTTTCTACTTATTTAACTGGAGAGTCCCAGCTATACACTGACATGGAGCCAAACAGCCCCTCAAACTGGACATCAGACACAGTTTTAATAGAGCTTTCTGTTAATGTTTGTCTATTTTTCCAATATAAGAAATGATCAAGTTGTAATGTAATCGAATACAAAAAGGAAAAAAAAATAAAAAAACAATATTAATGTCTTGTTTTCTTCTTCAGCTATGTCACATCTTCTGCTCACTGAACCAAATGCTTTAAAAAAGAATGATTTAAAAGTTTAAAAAAAATATTTCTGCTGCTGGAACTTTGTGCTTGAAATGTTTGCTTCATTAGTAGAAGAGAAACCTCGGGGATGCACATTTCAGAGAGACAGATGAAGGCTCTTTCTTCTACTGTTTCTTGTCGATTCTGATGAGTAAACTATAAAAGCAGAAACGCCCCTACTGAAAACAGCCACCAACAAATAATACAAGTGGAATTTCTCTATAAGAAAGTCTTTCATTTCCTCCGTCATGGTGTCACTTTAAATGGGTCATTGAGTGGAAAATATACCAAAGGGGAGTGTAAAGAAGATTCATAAAAGTGCATCAAATTGTTCCCCAACAGCTGCAGTAAAAAGCCCATTTTGTGCTTTTACCTCCTTCCTTTGTGTTTACTACCACTTTGTGCATGATGTGTGCGAGTGAGTGAAGAGACCTTTTGTTGTTTTTCAGTCCTGCAACATTGTGAAAACCTCTTATAAATCTTTAAGTCGGGTTCCAGCTGAAGGAAAAGATTAAAGCTACATTAAGTTATTCTGTTAGCCAATGCACTGTAAATACACAGATAACATATCATTTTACAAAGATATCAGTCAAGTTATTTTGGGGGCCTGTCTTGACTATCTCTGTTTTGTTTACCACCCATTAATCCATTTATTTTCTGGAATGGTGGCAGAGGGGCTCCCTATCACCAACACAGAGGAGCACTTAATCATTCATGCTCACATTCACACTTACAGCCAGTATAGAATCCCCAGTTAACCTAACTGTCAAGGCTGGCTGCACAGAGGACACAAAGTGCAGGACTGAGGACACGAGAAGTAAAACTCAAAAACAGCTTTATTTCTTCTTTTAACTACCTACAACAAACAGCAGGTCAGCTGCAAATAAGACAAAATGACACCATGTCTGAGGAAAATCATAAAAGGACACAACCATGAGGGATAACACAACAAAGGACAAAAAGAGACGGGATAATATTTACATACCATCAGGAAGAAGGGAAACACCCGGGAGCACAGCTGAACAGAATCTGACTAAAAAGACAACAGGAAACTGAACACACATGGGAATAGAGACTGTCAAAATAAAACAGGAAGTGACTGACACTGAGCTCAAGAATAATATAATAAGACACAAGATAACAAACACAGAGACAAGACTGGAGGGACAGAATGGGTATCCAACTAAAGCAATCAGGGAGCCCAGAAAATACAACCATCATAAGCCCCAGGTGTGTAAACATAACATCATAACCAGAGGACTAAAGAATACAGAATATAGAACCAAATTATAAGATCATCAAAAAAATACAAAACAAGAAAACCCCTAAGCATCCCCAAAAACCTGACAGCATGACCCTAACAGTCATGATGACTGTGGTAGGAAACCGGAGAAACCCCCATACACACACATGCACAGCGAAATCTGCACACAGAAGTAACCGGAGGGTTTGAATCCAGGACTTGCTGTCGACAGTGACAGTGCACCACTGTGCCACGAATCCACCACATGCTAAATTTATATAGTGGCTGCTAAAGGCGCTGCTGATTTAGTGACCTTCTTTAGAAGTTTGTTGAAAAGAGCCGCATGCTTTAGCTGGAACTGAGGTTGATGAGAGCCATAACAGGAAGCCTAAACGGTAAAGCTGTTAGCCATAAAACCAAAGCAAATGAGCTAAAGAAGCTCGGATGTTCAGAGTCAGCCACCTTTCACACAAAAGAAAGCAAATGTGCAGTACACCTGTGCTTTTCTATTACGTCCTATCCCTATTATTTTAATGAAAAGCCTGAACTAACAGATATTTGCCAACAGCCTGAGCTTCAATTTGTCGAGACGTGACTCATTGTCCGCTAGAAGCTTTGGACTTCCATTGTTCTCAAAACCAATTAAAAAGCAGCTTGCAGACACAAGGCTGCCTTGACTGATATAATCCATCATGGTATACAACTCCTATAATGTACTTTCTACTAACACCACTTTATAACACCACAGTGAAACAAGGTGGATCCATTGTACCAGCGCCGGGAAGAAATGATTATGTCTCCAGCAGACATCACCGGCGCCGCACACCGGCCCTCTGCCCTCAGTCCTTATTTCACTTCCCTGCTGCTGCCACTGTGGGAAAATGCATAGAATGATCCCAGTATACACAATGATTAGCTCCAATTGATTTCTGTGCTGATGCGCTGATATTGAAAGTGATGGATTGCATTAATTAGTGTCTCTGCGAGATTTAATGGATTTTAAAAACAGCTGTTACTTCAAACCTGCAGCAGAACAACCAGTTAAAGTAGAATTTCTGAGAGAGTCTGCAAGCCCCCAGACAAATTCACACTGCCTCCATATGGATGAGGGATTCACAGGAAAACAATGCATGCATGTAATCCTGTGTAGTTTATCTCATGCACCTCACTGTTCGCTCACTTTACACTGTCTAAGAGCTGGATTAAGGTGCTGCAAATGCAAACACAACATCCTACTGCTGCTGTTTGTGATTGGAAGCATTCATCTGGCAAAGCAGGATCACTTTTATTGACAAGCAGCTGTTAAGGTTTAGATAATCGCAAGGAGTAGTGCTGTAAAGTTTGCTACTGAGTTGATACTTCGTAACTACAGGGCCAGTATGGTCGATACTAGTACCGATACCTTTAACCTATAAAAGAGGGAGAGCAGTGTGTTACCATTTACTGTATTGGATAAACCATTATCAATCTGCAAATTCTGAGTACATCTGTTGTTCTTTCCACAATAGATAGTTCGCACAACAAAACATGCATTTCAGCTTTACATGTATTTTGAACCAGTGTCTGCCTCTAAAGCACAACACAAGAAAGGTTCAGACATATTTCCCATATTTGATTTTCAAAAGAATAATATCTTTAAATTATACATGTGCACAGATAGGATCAATACTTTGTTTCTATCACCTTAGTATCGATCCAGCATTGTTACTGATGCTAGCGATATTTGGATTGATCCACACACTTGTAGTGAGGAGGACTCTGTCATGCGATACTGTGAAGTTACTGTGTTGAAGTTTGTGAAAGAAGATCAGTCAGCACCTCGTGTTACAACATTGTACAATTCCTGAAATCCTGATTGGTATATTTAGTTTTCTAAAAATTACGTACTAGTTGCTTTACTGTTCTATTTGTATGCATTTGTAATTCCAAAGATCACAAAATCACACCAATCTGTGCAAAATGATCCTCTGATTGTGCTCTATCATCATGTTATCATCATTATCATTTTGGATTGCAGCTGACACATTCTGGCAGGACCCATATGGAAAAGAAAATGCTCCTTGCATCAGATGTGGCCTACTTCATATAGTGAAAATATATATATATATATATATATATATATATATATATATATATATATATAATATATATATATATATATATATATATATATATAGTGAATCATATAGTGAATCATACATGCTCATATGATTCACTCATGAAAGTGGCCACTTTCATATGTTGTTTTAGTATCCAAAACAAACAAGTTTCATTTATATATTTTTCTAGGGATCTTATATCTGTTTTCACTCTTGTATGCTTTCCATACAAGTTTCACACAAGACAGATACAAACTTTATAAGATTTATATATATATCTTTTCCATATGGGAATATTCTCGTCAGCGTCTGAGTATTTGTCCTTAAAAACCCCAGAAGTGGCAAAAATGCTCCTGCTTATCCCCAAATTGCAGCCTAGCAAAGCAACGACATTCAGGAATCTCTTTATACACAATCAGGATGAATGAAGCCCAAGACCCAATGAGCTGTGACAATATTTCTGTTGCATTGTGCTTTGTTGATGAAAGCTCGATCATAAAAGAGAGCTTTTTGACGATAACCACAGCCGCCGTGGGAGATGCAAACTTTCATACAGACACTTTTTCAGAACTGGCTGGCCTGAACAGAGACAAAGCACTCTGCCAGCTTTATGACAAGGCCTTCTCTCATGTCGGGAAACTTGGTGGTTCAAAGACTCCTTCAGGACGAGCTGACGAAAACCCTTTTTTTCACTGCTCTAAGAACCAACCACATAATATCCTGTGAGAGGGTTTTTAAGGATTTATTCAGTATATGTAGTTCCCTCTCTAGTTTACATGAATATTGTGGAAGTTCACTGAATGGTTTGCTTGAACAGCACTAGACAGTGGACCCTGCCACAATACTGATTATTCTGAAATCCTTTTAAGCTTCTGTGTAATATCAGAAACTTCATTATTTCCAGGAGACAAAGGGGGGTGGCTGCCAGGGTGCTGCAATATCCAAGCTCAGCTTTAAATTCTGTGCCTTATGATGACTAAGATATTGTCCACTTTTAGCAGGAACTTTTTATAGCAGCACTGGTGCAGTTACTTTGCAAAATCATGCACTGCTAAAAAGAAAAAAGAAAAAAATTAAAAAAAAATCAGTAATAGAATCCACTGCCACACTTGACCCGGTGAGCCTTTCTGGACCCAGAAAAACTGGAACCCTGCTTCAGCTAATTGTCAAACAGTTCCACACCTCCAGACGACAGGAGCCGGACACTGAAAGTACTGCTGGGTAATTTCCACAGGGCCCTTGAGGGGCCTCAATGCATTTAAGGTTGCCCTAACCTTCTGAGCTTCCACAACTTTATATGAGAAGTCTTTTCTTACTTTGAAAATGTGCTCACTGAGCACAGAAGCAGTATGTCACACCCACGAAGACTCAGCTAATTCATCTTGCTCTTGAGAAGGACTTAGCTTAGAAGAGCAAGACACCGTGGAAAGGAAAACTTCATTATTCTTGTCTCAGAGACATTTGAGAGCGACATTTCACTCAAAGATTCCCAAAATGAAATCTGTGAGACAATTCTGCAGAGAGAGAGTGCTACAAGAATAACTTGCATCGGGAAAAAAACTTTTTATTTTGGGGGCAAAGGCACTAAACTTGTATAGGTTTGTGTTTGTTAGTCTATTCGTAATTCTGTACATTATTTTTTTATGTCGCAATCACATCAAATTAAACTTAACATAGATGATGCTTCAAAATAACTGCATACATCAATGTGCAGAGGTGTTTCAACGTGACTGGCAATTAGAAAGATTTGTTTATAGTTTTTCGGCCATCTGTATACTTTTCGTTTTTGCACAAACTAGAAGTATGTCAAACTTGTTGGTAGCACCTTCTGTCATTGCTCTAATTCTGAGCACCTCAGCTGCTATGAAGCTTCTTAATGCACAGTAGTAATCATATTTGAACCACATTTGCAAATTTACTCATTAGTTTTTGGCTGTTTCATTAGTTTATATATTATTAACTTTATTAGGAATTAACATTGTTTAATACTAATAATGTCACGTCCGGTGTGGCAGACGTGTGGAGTTGTAGAAAGGACCCAAAAGGCGGCAGCTCTGGTGCAGGTGAGTATTTATTTACAGGAGTGGGTACAAACAGCAATGGTGGGTGAACATGAAACCGGGAAACCTAAACTGGGTAAAACTAACAAAACAAACCAGAAACGAAGATGCAGGGAGGTCCGGGGAAATACATACGGAGAGACGCAGGGAGACAGAGGGGAAACAACACAGATGAACCAGCAACGACTAAGACAGAAGACAAGACTTAAAAACACTCAGAGAACACAGGGAGATCACACACAGGTGGGGGACACAGCTGGGAGTGATTAACGTGACGAGACTAGGGAGGCAAACTGAAAACACTCACATAAGACGCAGACCTTCAAAATAAAACAGGAAACACATACACGCAATGACACAACGCAAAAACTTCACACAGACTGGGGAACACATAGGAACATGAAAACAAAACCCAGAATAATAATAACTACTAAAACATAAACACGGAGTCACAAACTCCGGATCATGACAAATAATGGTATTAATATTGTTTTGCTACTGTCTGGGATCTATGCTGAAGCTGCCATGGCAATGCAAAGCATTAATAAAGCCTCAGTCTCAGGTACAGTTCTTGAACATTCCTCCTTTGTTCTGTTTTCAGTGTACCTGCAGACACTTAGAGCAAAATAGCTGGCACTCTGAGCCTGTTTGTCGTTATTGTTTGATTCAGTCATGGCCAAAATGCTGTCATGATCATCATAAACATCTTTTCAGTGACTTTGGATTTGAATTAAACTGATTGTCATGATTTAAAATTACACAAAAAATTATTGTGATAACAAACGAGCTATAGCAGAGAAGTGAAAGCCTCATTTCCAATGCTGATTGCAGGTCTTGCTGCCAAACATGCACAACCAGTTATTAGGTTTAGGAGACGATTTCTTTTTAACAAACAACATCTTTTTTTCCCCCTCAGTAAATAAAAATCATCGTTTTAAAAACTGCATTTTGTATTTACACTGATTTATCGTCGTCTAATATTAAAATTTGTTTGAAAAACAGGAAAAGTACTTGCCGAAAACATATTACAATATGACTTTATTTGCTGTGAGCCATTTATGTATGAATTTCAGTGTTTAATTTTAGGGTAATATATCTTACAAAATTACTTTGTCATTATTGGCTCACAACTTGATGAACAGATTTTAGGTTTCATAATTTAAAAAATGCCGAAAAATCCATGGAAGTCTTTCAGCATATAAATCTGTTGTTGCATTAAAAAATGACTCGTATGCAGTCATTTAACTTCTTCTGGTCTGACGACTGAAACTAGTTAATTATTGGGATTTTTAAAGGATCAAGTTTTTATGCTCTCTTCTGATTGTTTTACTGCAGTCCCTCTCTTCTGCTCCCCTGCAGTGCTACTAGCACATGCTACTTTAGCAAATGTTAGCTTTGAGAGTTTTGGAGTCTAGTAACTACTTGCAGTCAATAAATGATGCTACCACAAACAGCACATAAAGAAAAAAAACATTGCTACTGTAGCAACAGGTCTAGCAGGGAAGAAAGCCAAAGTTAGCTAACTAGCTGCTACATGGTATCAACAGTGCTGGAGTACTCAAAAAAGTAATCTATTACACAATACTCATTACTTTTACTGCTGTACGTTATTTATTTACTCCCTGTAAGTAATTGTAAGCAAATGCTAATCATGATGTCATTTTTGTAGCACATAATGTTGTCACATAATAACCAGCTAACAATGTAATGGTCAGGCTACATGCTAACACACTGAGGCAAATTCCTATTCTAATGAGGACACACACAATTGACAATTTCACAGTAAAATGTTGTAGTCACAGCGATTCTACTTCAAGTTATTCAGGTACAGGTCAAAGTAGAGGCTACTATGTTACCAGCCCAAATGTTCATCACTGGTTGTTTCGCATGTGGTGGCACGGACTCAACATCACTCTAAGTCTGGGGTTCTTTGGCATTTGCTTTGTGTTAGCAGCAGTGTGTGTTGTTTCAGTGTGCACTTTCATCATCTCATCATTTGGTGATTTTTTTTTTTCTGTATGAATATTGAAAGAATGTATATAACACAGGGACATATCATTAGTATGTGTCAACACTACAAAAGCTGTTTTTACAAAAGCAAAAAAATGTTGCTTCCAGTTGTACTAGCTGAGAAAGATAAATTTACTGGAGAAATAAGTGCTAGCAGACAATTTGCCAGGCCACCAACTAAACAGCTGCTGCTGCATGTTTTCAAAGTGGTGTGTCCTCATGGTAATAACCACATCACGGTTAGTGTTCCACCTGACTATGCTGAAGCCCACCATCTGGTGTGTGTTTGTGTTTAAGGTGTAAAACGAAAAGTGCCAACATATCCAGATTATATAGAAAAATGACACGTGAAGTGTAATGTGTCGCACCTGTATATAGTTGTATACAGTGAGGCTGTTAACACCAGTGTGTCTTCGGTGAAATACACAGATATGGTGTTATCCACTGACCTTGCAGAGTGGCACCAGGAGGCGATGCAACATTGGTATTTAGGCATTCAACAATGCCACAGGGGCACTCATTTAGTGTGGTGTGTGTCTGTGTGTGTTCGCCCATCTGTTGGGTCCACCCCAGGGACAACTACAGCAGACAGTTCTGATTCTCACATATATACAAACGCACACACACGTAGAGATTGAGAAGGAGGGAGATGGTGGGTATACGGAAACAAATTGACAGATTGTGTTTATGAAGAAACTGTCTTAATTAAACATCTTTAAAGGAACTCGATGATGAATACAGCAGAAGCACCCCTCAAGCTAGTACAGAGTGCTTTGCCCCAGAGTGTTTCTGCAGGGCAGGAGTAATTATGTTTAATCTTTACTAGAATTATTCATCCATCAGTTCATCATAAACAGGGTCTGAGAATACATACAGTATTCAAGCCTTGTTCTACTAAAGCATGGTATCTGCAAACAGTAGACTGCACAGATGTAGTGTGCATGGTTGCAATGTATACGTTACACGCAATACTGTTGCTTATGTCCCTTGAGGTGCAGCAGCTGTGTGTGTGTATTTTCTTAAAAATCAATTTCCCAAAACTTACTTTCATGACCAAAAACATGTCCAGTTTTATGCATAGTGTGTGTTTTTAACACTAATAACTGCACAGCTGCTGGCTAGCCGGGAACCGAAGCAGCTGCGAGAGGTTCAATCGAAACACTCGAGAGCAGCGAAAAGAGCAGAGTTGCACCAAAATGACCAAGAGAGGAGCTGTGTCTGCTATGATTTGCAGTTTTGCTTCATTTCTGGTTGCACTGCTTCTGAGCAACAAGGAACCATGTGAAGCAAAGACAAAGTGTTACCTAAGGCTAAAGAATAAGTCCAAGTGAAGTTTGTTGTGAATATGCAAGTCACAGCTCTGCAGCAGAAATGTTAACAAGCCCCGTATTGACTTTGGCAACAAAAACATAAGTCAACTGCAAATAATTCATCCTCAAAAAACGCACTGTTCATCCAAATCTCACGAGAACGCAGCAGCAGGGAGAATTTCACGGTTTGATCCAGGAGTCTTCGTACACATTTCAGGATGTCAGTGGGGCGGTTTGAGCTCTTGTTGGCAGAGTTGGGACCACATATGAAGAGGCTGAGAAACCATTTCAGAGACCCATTTGACCTGGAGCATCATCTAGCTGTGTGTCTGAGGTAAAAAACGATTATTTCACAATTGCCATGTCATTGTTTATTCAGCACAGCTGCACGCTTTGAGATACGAGCACACCTGTGGCCACGTTCATTGGTCTGATAGGTGAAATATGTTTAACGCACAAAAGTGTAGGTTATTCTTGGTTTTGGTTATATGGATATACCATGAAGTGCCAGAGTCTTATATGAAATATTATAATACAAATTTTCAGTCATACCGTTCGGTGCTAACAGGAAAGTGCAGAATTTACCGAAAAATGTTGTCAGAGCAGAAGATCAGATCTATGAAGTGTTTCTGATCAAATTTAAAAGACTTAATTTGTATGTAGAAATATTTTGTATGTCACTGTTGTGAACTCATGGTATTCCTGAATTCTTAGGATCCCCAGTATTACAAATCCTGACCACAGTGTGGAAAGGTACAGGTGCAGCTAAAGCACATCAAAAAGGACTCTTTAAAGGAGGGTATTAAATGGTCCTGGAACAGAATTCCCTTAATTAAACACAGCTGTTGTGCAATGACACGTGGAAATGTCTGTCAAATGGTGTCCTATGATGTCAGTAGAGAAACACACTTGAAAGAACAGAGAACCTCCTCTGTTCTTCCCTGGGATATTATAATATTCCACTGGATTTTTCATCATAAAGACCCGATGACTTTACTGTATTAGAAGAACACAAAGGATAGGGATAAGGGATAGGGTATTCATATTCACTGAGCACTTCACAGCAGAAGGACTCTTTAGGCTTTGTTATGCTATTCCTTGGCTTTACATGTTGAATGGATTTAGTGAAGAAAACTAAAGCTGGGGCCTTTTCTTGCTTGTAGTCGTTGACAGCATTTCAGGTTTTGCAATTAACTCAAGCTACATTCAGAAATGTGTATTTCCTTCAGAAAAAAGTTGAAGAGAAATTTAAAAGAAGATAAATTCTTTGCTAAAACTTGATTTCTTTTGAAAACTGAACAAGTTATTTTTACTGTGTGATAAATCACAGGTGGCCACAAACACAATAAAATGAAGACTTTGGTTTCTGGATCAATGTAAGAATAAACTACAGTCCGGACTCACGTTAAACTACATAGTAAAATGGGCTGTCAAGTCTTTAAGGACTAAGGAACTATCAATTCAATTCAGTTTTATTTATACAGCACCAAATCACAACAACAGTCGCCTCAAGGCGCTTTATATTGTACAGTAGATCCTACAATAATACATACAGAGAAAAACCTAACAATCATATGACCCCCTATGAGCAAGCACTTTGGCAACAGTGGGAAGGAAAAACTCCCTTTTAACAGGAAGAAACCTCCAACAGAACCAGGCTCAGGGAGGGGCGGGGCCATCTGCTGTGATTGGTTGGGGTGAGAGAAGGAAGACAGGATAAAGACATGCTGTGGAAGAGAGACAGAGATTAATAAAAGTATGATTCAATGCAGAGAGGTCTATTAACACATAGTGAGTGAAGAAGACACACCCAATGCATCATGGGAATCCCCCGGCAGCCTAAGTCTATTGCAGCATAACTAAGGGAGGACCTGATCCAGCCCTAACTATATGCTTTAACAAAAACGAAAGTTTGAATCTTAAAAGAAGAGATAGTGTCTGTCTCCTGAATCCAAACTGGAAGCTGGTTCCACAGAAGAGGGGCCTGAAAACTGAAGGCTCTGCCTCCCATTCTACTGTTAAATCCACTCCTGCTACACTACACTTCACACGCTCATGAACTTGATTAACATCCTGTTCTTAATCCAAAGGGTTTACATTTATGACGTCGGGCAGCGTGTCACTGCAAAAAAGGTTTTCATCTCTGTGATGTCGTTCCTCCCATGATTCTCATAAGGATTAACATTTTGACTTCTTTGTAAAAACCTTAATGATTTACAACTCACTCATAAAGTGGTTGTTTCTTCACATTCTCTTGATAGCTTTAGTTATTTTGGAAGGTTTTAAACACTCTTTATAAACATAAGAATATACATTTAAAACTAACACTGGTTTGCAATGACAGCGTGAAAATGACTACCGTAATAGTGATTTTTAGAGGAACAGTTTAGCGACAGGGCTGAGCAGTGTCCTGGTTTGAAGCTTGACCAAGCTTTAAGACTCAAACAGAGTGCATTGCATAAAATGTATTCACATAAGCTACAGCTGATTTGCCCTACAAATGTTTTTTGCTATTCTGAGGCTTGACAATCAGAAAAGAGAGGCTGAATAAATACAGAGGACCACATGCTGATCAAAGAGTACAAGTACACTATAGAAAAACAGAAGACTGTATGGATTCTTCTTTAAGCTGCAGACTGTGAAAAGGCTGAAGAAACTAAGGAAAAGTAAGAAGACAAGGACAACGGAGCTTTTAGTGCAAAGTTCAGACTTGAAAGGAAATACTCCTAAAGCTTCTAAATACAGAATACTGTCTGCTGGCAGCAGATGTACAGAAACTAAGTGACTGACTGGCTCTGAGCATTGTATACAAACATATACACCAAACAGTACAAAGGAGTACACGCAGTAACACATAGCAGACGTTTGAAAGCCACACAATGCAGAAGTCCAGTGTGAAAAACATTCAGTGAGTGAAGCGCTCCAGGTTTAGGAGATGCATAAAAACAAGTGTAGAGATAAATAAGCAAGCACGTGTTCATACTTTTCACTGAGGTGGACTTTTTGGGAGGGTGATGATTCGAGGTGGGCGGTTTGAACCAAACAATGGTATTGGTATCCAATCGATAGTAGCACCACAGGATCAATGCTTTGTTTCTTTGCACAAAGATCAGTAGGTAGCCCACTGATTATATTAAATATATATAATTTGGGGAAATGCACTATGTGAAACTTTTTGCACTGACTGTCATGATTATTTTATTTATAGCACATTTAAACAGCAGAAGCTGCTTCAGAGATAGACTCATGTCAAATGAAAGTTGTGTTTTTTGTGTTAACTCTGTCACGGGCTGGGTCTCCGACCCAGCACTCTGAGTTTTCTTTGTATTTTTTGATATGTTATTAGTTTGTGTTATTTCCTATCTGCCTTTAGTTTAGGCAGTTATTGTTCCTGGGTTTTCTATGTTTTGGGGTTTTGTATTTATTCATCACGTATTAGGTCTGTTAAGTTGTGTTGTCATGTGTAGTTTTAGTATTTCCTGTTTTATTCTGACAATGTCATGTGTTCTTTGTTCATTGTATTTAGCTTTCCTCTCCTGGTCCTGTCATTAGGTTTATGTTTGTCAGCTGTTCCCCCATGTGTCCCCACTTCCCCTGATCACCTCATGTCTGTATTTAAGCCTTTTGTTTTCTTCATGCCATTGTCGGTTCGTCTGTTTATTTCACCAGGGTCACAGTTATAGTCATGGTCTTAGCCTGTTTACCTCACCTCAGTCATAGTTCTAGTTTTTGTCTGTTATGTATTATTAGTCTTAGTTATGGTCTTTGTTTGTTATTCTCCACCACAGTCATAGTTTAGGTTTTGGTCTCAGTACCATTATATTTTGTTCTAAACAGCAAAAGGTTTCACTTTCTCGCAGCACTTTGGTCTGTCCCCACCTCGCGCACCCCGCCGTGACAACTCATTATTATGAAAAGTAAAACTCGCAGCACTTTAGTGCTCATTAACATTTGTTCAGAATTCTCAAAACTGCACCTTCTTTAGACACACTGTTCTCCTCCTACCTAAGCCTGCCTTTATAGGTTTTAAACACGATTGTTAACTGGTATCGGCAGTACTGGCCCTGTATTAACTTGGTATCAGATAGATCGATAGCAGTATTGCACAGCACTGCTGACAGTTAGACACAAACACAAACGCTTTGTCTTAAAGACACGTGTAAACACAAACAAAGCCAAAAAGAGATAATCAAATACTGCGGTTCTGTCACTGCTGGTAAATCGGTGAGATACTCGTAAAGAGTTAACTGCTGTTCGTGTTTATGATAGACATAAAACACACATGTATTAAATCTTCAATGAACTCACCATTGATGAGGAAGTCTGATTTTCTTACCAGCTTGGTGTTTTTAAACCAGATGTGATTAAGACGTCAGTGGACATTTATGATTGGTATGTCATTAACCAATGAGCACAACCTGGTTCATCCTCTATTCTGACCCTGATGGGCCCACCATTTAGAAGATGAGCTTGAGGTCACAGAACAAATTCTTTCCCAAACCCCAGAATATTTGCTCCCTGGTGGCCATTGCAAACAATGCAGGTTTAAGGCGCTTCTACTGTGTATTGACTTTCCATTTCAGACCAGAAGCTGCATCCATTATTTATGTCTGTGAAAGTTCTCAGTCATCCAGGTCATCGTAGTCTAAGGAGCTTGGAAAGCATCTGGACTTCTTTAACATTTATGGACATTTTCACTGTATTTATAAACCATATTTATTATTATCCCACCAACATTTCTTTCTCCAGTCCTACCTCTTACTTAATGTGCACTACCACCAATTACATTGCTCCTTATATTGCACCTGCTCCTTTATATGGCATATATAACTTGTACATATCTGTATAGATACTTATGTTATTACATACAGTCCCTGTGTAGGTACTGCTTTAACTTTAAGTCTATTTTTTGGTTTCCCTTTTTCCTTCTCTCATTCAAAAGGAATTTTAATGTAAAAATCTACAAGCTGCTAAGGGAGAGATGCCAAACTGTCTTTCATTGTTCTTGTAACAGTGACAATAAAGATCTATTCAATTCTATTTAAGCTTCCTTGAAGATGTTTCACCTCTCATCCAAGAAGCTTCTTCAGTTCTAAGAGCAATTGGGGTCCTGACCCTGGGGACCCCTATTAGGGGTTCATGACCCTCTTGCGGACACTCCCATGGGGCTTAAAACCTGGGACTCTCCCCCAGTTGCTCTTAGAACTGAAGAAGCTTCTCAGATGAAACGGCTTCAAGGAAACTTAAAGAAGTAGGTTGCACACAATTTGTTTGTGATTTGGTGGAATGAGGGAGAAATGCCGATCATGTCAACACTCTGTATGAAACTGCAAATCAAGCTGTAGTGTCATATGTAACTATGCAGGAGAAATATAACTTCATAAAACAGCTTTTTAAACCATACTATGGGGCAAAGTTACCAGTGTTTTTACATCAGGATTGATTTGTGACTCGATACCTGCAGTTTAATTAAAATTAAAGTTATAGTTCCTTACGCATTAATAAAGATAAGGACTTTAAAATTACATCCTAAATCACTGACCAGACAGTTTCTTCTAAATGGACTTTGTTTAAGTGCTGATTTAACTTGCTGTTTGGTTCATTTTAGACAACAAAACTATTTGATAAGCTTGAAAAACATGGTTATGGTTAAATATGGTCTTTCACAGCAGTAGTCCTGGACTTGGAAAATGTAACTAATTCATTAGAGACAAAGCGAAATGTGAGATAATGATTTAAATGGATTTCACACGAGGCGTGGTGGAAGGAGCAGATTGGCTTCACAGCCACAAAGCCACAGTTTCCAAAATGATATAGATAAAGAGACAAGGCCCAGACAGAGAATCAGCTAACAGTTTGTGCATGTACACGTGAAGAATCGCCAAAATCTTCTTTGGCTGAAGTGTCTCTGAACTGCATGAACTATTGTTGCTGCTGCTGTTGTTAAAATTCTGATGATGCCAAGCTCAGTTTCACACATATTTTCTAAATTCTTTTTTTTTATTAGTTTTTGTTAGAAACTGAGCTTATGATGAACTCACCACCTCTTCTCTCTTTGTGTGTGTGACTGAACAAAATGGACCTGTTTTATTGTTCGCTGAGGAATGAAGGTTAATATGATCATTTTGTTTTTAATTGCTTCTCACAAATAAGTGCACTGCACAGTCTTGAGTCAGGATCTATTGTCAGCGTGCTGACACTGTTGGCCTGAACCATGTACCATCTTTCCTTTTCATTACTTTATCATCTGCTCTTTTTTCTTCCCTGTGTGAAGCACTTCAGGGCTTAAGTTTAGAAAAGTTTAACATAAACAAACATAATTAAAAATATTATTGTTCAGAGGTGTCAGAGATTGTAATCCTTTGCTAATGTGAATGCTATAGAAACTATTTAAATCTGACTTCAGTGAGTATTTAGCTTGTTGGAGTTAGCAAATGCTAGCCCAGCCCTTTACAGTTTACTAGATAAACACATGAAGGGTAGAATCGTGACGGTAAAAAGGTTCATATATATCTGACGTTGCCCCTGTTAGCTTAATTTATATGTATATTTATTGTTCTCAGAGATCGCAGACACATGCTATGTTGGCTGTGTCGTCAGGCTGAATTAAAGAGCTGTAAATTGAATGATGAGGGCAATGTGATGAACCACATCACTGACACGTAATTGCAAATTTTGACATTTCTGCCAATTTCATGTAAACTGGCATTTCATTAAAGTAAAAACAGATGAAGATTTCCAAAGTCAGTCTAATCTGAAACGACACACCTCCTCAAGCCTCTGCTAACCAGTGAAAATCTGTGAAACCACAAGTATTATTTTAAATATATCTTAATTTAGACTGATCATTTACAGAGGAGCTACTTTGCCAGCTCTCTGCGTAGTGTTTTTGATTATGGTGCAGTGTTTCATTGCTTTCCACAGAAGCAGAGATAACACTCTACTACTACACACCCACATATGCCTCAGCACTGTTGCAGATGGCCATACGGCCCATCAATACTGAGAGAGGGGAGAGCGAGGCTTTGGGCATTGCCAGGGTTGGAGCCAACGACTCAAATTGATAGGTCTCGCTATCGCCATGAGTTTCTGGCCACAGCATCAGGAGATTCTGGAGGAAAAACCTCCTACAACTCAGAGCAGACTCTCACTAAGCAACTCCAAGTCACAAATTTTCATCCTGCCCTCTCACCCCTCTTAGATAGTTTTCCTGTCTAAACTGTTGTATTATGGGTTGGTTTTAACCTAAGTGTTGCAAGGTTTAGCCTCAGTCGCACACAGTGTTGGGGAGTATGTACGTACGTATGTAAAATACAAAATATGAGTAACTGTATTCCGTTACAGTTACCGTTTAAAAAAGGTGGTATTCAGAATACAGTTACTTTGTTGAAATAAATGGATTACATGGCTGTATTTTCCTGTTTCATATGTTAGGCTATCCTCTCTCTATTTTTGGTAATTCCATGCTGGTGGAAACACAAACAAAACATGCATTAAGAGGCTCTAAAGTCTGTGTCTCAATCTCGCGTCTCATAATGACGTAAAGAAATATTTTTTAAAATGATTTAATATGAAGGCAACAGGCAGAGTGTTACAGGCATCGCCCTAAAGCATGTAGCCTCATGGGCAGTGTAGTCCGTGCTGCAGGGAGAATGGACTGTCATGTGTCTGTGAGCGAGGGAGGGAGAAAAAGGAAAAGTACGAGCTGTCACGGAGCAGAAACGGGAGCTGGAAGCATGTAAATATAATAATAACCACAGCAGCCAAAAAGAGAGCCTGACGAGCCCAGTTGTAAGTAAGCTATTAAGACTCGACTGTACACAGTGTTCCTGTTTTCCTCTGAAATAATAAGTTCAGTTGGAGCAGCCTTTCAACGCCTCTCTCTGTCTCTCGCTAGCAAAGTTGACAGAGACAACAAAGTAAAGCTAGTTTTCAGCTACGAGCCCGACACGAACCCGCCGTATTAGCCAGAGGTCCCTTTACTACGGTTCAGAGCCGCTGACCTGTTTTATATACGCGTGGAATAGTTTTCTATACGAGATCGCTGCAAAAAGTGCAGCCTTACCGAATGTCCACCTACTGTTACTCATTTATATTAAGACTTAAACATCTAGCTGGTGTTGGTATGGAGAGTAACCTTCAGTAATAGTAATAAATCACACAGCAATAGTACATTCATGTAGTTGTAAAAAAGCTTGATAATACATTAAGTAATCCAAAGTATTCAGAATACGTTACTCTCATTGAGTAACTTAACTGAATGCGTTACAAAATACATTTTGGTGCATGTAATCTGTAATCTGTAGTGGAATACATTTTAAAAGTAACCTTCCCAACACTGGTCGCACATGCCTAGAGACTTGTCAGGAACAGTGTTGGTCAAGTTACTTTAAAAAAGTAATCAGTAACTAATTACTGATTACTTCCCCAAAAAAGTAATCCCATTACTTTACTGATTACTTATTTTCAAAAGTAAATAATTACTTAGTTACTTTTTAAAAACACGATTTACAACCTGAATAGGTGATAAAGCGATAGATCTTTCAGCCCAATTCTACTTTTTCTACATAATCCATCATACAAAATGTAATCAAATGGAAAAGTCCCTTTTTAAAACTTGTTTTATTAATTTTAATCTTTTAACTTTATGCATCAAGCAAAAATTTAATTATATGCAACATTCTCTGACTGGAAGAAATTTGTTTAATATTTAAATCTATTTTCTGCACATTCCAGCACATAATATTTTTTTTTTGTGTGTGTGTTTACACTCAGTCTTTCAAATAGATGCAAGTAAAACACAGCAGAAAATAAATAAAGTCAAAGACTAGCGGTCCTTTTGCTCTATTTTCACCTGTAAAGCAGGAGTAGGATAGGCGGAGGTTTACCCTGGTGCAGGTGTGCGGTCAGTGGAAGAATCCGCGAGTTTCTCTGTGAGTTCCCCATTACGTCGTTGCGCACTCGGTGCTTGCTTGGAAGTTTAGGGGTGGGGGTTTTCGCTGTAAAAAGAAGTTTTCTTCCCACGCACAACGGACGCTAATGTTTTTGTCACTTTTTATGGAATCAAACTTAAAGTAAGGTCAGTACTTCCACGCTTTAAACGCTGCACGCTCATACTCTCTCCCACACTCGATATATTATCCACTGTTGATCTGCACACAGCTGTTGTCACGAACGTCGCACTTGCTTACGTCACTGTCATGAGACATTCTTGCAAAAAAATCACGGTTTTAGTAACGCAGTAACACAGCGTTCCTACGCGAAAGTAACGGTAATCTAATTACCGTTTTTGCAATTGTAATCCCTTACTTTACTCGTTACTTGAAAAAAGTAATCGGATTACAGTAACGCGTTACAAGTAACGCGTTACTGCCCATCTCTGGTCAGGAAGCTCCAGTTCCCAACCAGATGGCTCGTGGCTGATGGCTATCACCGGGCGAAATCAGTAACTAACAGGGTTCATTACCAAAAACCTCCTTTTGAATGTAGTTGGCAAGTGTTTGCAGACAAGTCAGCGTCTTCCATGCAAACTGCTGGTAATCACAATAACCTAGCGATCAACTAAAGCAATCATAAGGAGATTTGATGCAGCACCATATACCTCTATGCAACTACCACAACAACTTTCCAACTGGTCACAGAATATTTTCCCTGCCAAAACAATGTATTCCTTTTAAGCAACCCAGGAGGGCGCTGACTGGTCTCTATAATTAATTTGTCAGCAACTTTCAGTTCTTTCACTGCAGTAAGCAAATCTAAGTAATTACTGCAGAGAATGGAAAAATAAAAAATAAAAATACTAAGAGCAGTAATACGAGTGTGACCAGATATTTAATCCTCAGTGGAGCTCTGAGAAGAAAAACAACCCAAACTCCAGTTCCAGTCTACTGTCAAGCAAACTATTGTAACTCCCACTGTCTCAGTGGAGCTATCAGGTGTGGATGTGGGTAGAAAGCATGTCAAGGCTTCAAAAAAGTATTTTTATAGCTAATATCCTGGAGGAGTTGTACAATAGTCAGAGTCTTCAAGGTGTGCATCAGAACTCTCCTGATGTGAAGCGCCTTGAGGCGACTTTTGTTGTGATTTGGCGCTATATAAATAAAATTGAATTGAATTGAATTGAATGTGTCCTCGAGCAAAACAATGAGCCTCTTAGAACAAGAGAACATTTGTGAGGAAACAGTGCTGCTGTCCAAAATATTCCACCAAATAACTTCATTAATAATCTCAAACTTTCCTTAAACTCATTCCAGAAAATCGTTGCTTTAATAGGCAAAAGTCCCAGATCATACTATGCAGTCCCCCACGTGACTGCTATTGGAATGATTCCCAGTGGAGATGGTCGTAAATCCTGGTTTTCACACATGGACTAATGGAGTGCTGCATGATTTCACTTGGTCATTACGATTACAGGAGATCTAAAAGAAAATTGTTGCATGGCCTGTAACTGCTTCTGATCAGTGCTCAGGTTATAGCTGATTTCTCACAGAGTTCATGTGTTCTGATAAAAATGTGTGAGTCTGTGTTCAGCACCACTGTCTCTTCATGCTCGCATCGCTGCCAGTATCCCCTCACCTCCATCACCTCACACAGCAGTGGAAATGAAACCTGCCGCCCGGGCTTCCTCATCGATTTACAGTCTGGACAAAGCGCCAAAGACTCAGACAGTACGGCAGGTTGGGAAGAAATACACCCATCAGCAATTCCACTGCCAGGAGAATGAATTAGAAATGAGCCACTGCCCTGTGCTGGCACAACCTGAAGATTGTCAGAGGGGAGAAAAACATTCATGCAATGCACTTTCATTTCACATAATTACAAAATAAGAGGTCTATCAGGGCAAGACGATAAAATAATAATAATATTTAATGACAAATTAAATTGCCCAACATTAAAGAAATTTGAGGCAGCACGGTGGTTAGCACTGGTGCCGCACAGCAAGAAGGTCCTGAGTTCAATTCCACCATCAGGCCGGGGTCTTTCTGTGTGGAGTTTGCATGTTCTCCCCGTGTTTGCGTGGGTTCCCTCCGGGTACTCCGGCTTCCTCCCACCGTCCAAAGACATGCAGCTTGTGGGGATAGGTTAATTGGATAATCCAAATTGTCACTAGGTGTGAATGTGAGTGCGAATGGTTGTCTGTCCCTGTGTGTTGGCCCTGCGACAGACTGGCGACCTGTCCAGGGTGTACCCTGCCTCTCGCCCTATGACAGCTGGGATAGGCTCCAGCGCCCCCCCGCGACCCTGAAAAGGATAAGCGGATGGATGGATGGATGGATGGATGGATAAAGAAATTTGCAAAGTTGCTATTAAGCTGACCAAAGGTTTGACAGATTTCTTTGAAAGTAGTATATGGACTGAGCTTTGCATAATGAAGTTTGCTAATTAACACGTTGACGCGTCCATACACAAAGAGAAATGTAAGAACTTACTGTATTTGTTGGAAGCTTCGTGGACTGTGTGCACGTTTTTGTTGATAACAGCTCTGTCTGTCTCGCACCTCTGTGACACAAAGGTTCCCAGCAACAGTTGGTGAGCACAGATTTCAGTATCTGCAGTTACAAACCTGAAGAACCAAGACTGTGATTCTGCATCAGGAATAGTTACACAGTGTACTTTACCCTCAAACCGTACACTGTGATTAATGGCAATGAAACATGTGTTTATACTCCACTTTGCATTTAATCATTAGTTATTATTAATCTGGCCGCCCCCTTTGAACTTGTTTGTGTTTAAGGTGTCTTCCTGTTAAAAGGGAGTTTTTCCTTCCCAGTGTTGCCAAGTGCTTGAATTGAACATCATGCACATCTTATTGAATTTCTAATCAGGCAGACTCCCCAGTAACCTGCCCTAACTTTGTAACATATGCACATGCACAGGTTTATGGGTAAGATTAAGGTTAGCTTGGTGTACTCAAATAGACATTTTTATAACAGGAGAACTGTGCTGCTTAATTTGAAGAGTAACATCTTATAGGGCTTGATTAGCATGTTGCTGAAATGCGGACCTAAATGGTTCTGCAGAGACTGGGTAGGAGTTCAGTGGATTTTCATTCTTAAGAATTAATTCAATCTTTAAGCCAGAAATGAGAAAAATTGAACCATAAGTTTGTTTGTTTTTAAGTATGCAACTTTACTTTCAGCCTTTCTGTACTTGTCATCAAAATAACTGATACCATCTTAACCCACCACTCCAAAAGGACACATTACAAGCACTTGGTGGCATGTAGTCATAGGCTGGTTCTCTGAACCCTCTCAGGTTAACTTGAGCCCCAAACCCTAAAACCCATGTTTAAGGAGAAAAAGCTAATTGCATGTGTGTGTTCTTCTTTGTCCTTTGATTTCTAAGACTTAAAAACATTTTTTAAAAAGAACAAAACTGAGACAGCACAGGGTTAGTGTCACCATCAGGAATGGCTTAGACCTCAGATGGTCAGTTTGCACTGAGCTTTTAAAGTTGGATCCAAGAGAATTAATATTTGACTTTTTGTTTGATATGAGACTTTTTATTTGCACTCATTAGTGAGCTTTCACAGCCCTGGCTGATGTCTTTTTTAACTGCAGCTGAACAGTTTCCCCAGATTATAATCTTATGATAGCACATCTGGACTTAAAGGTAACTCGTGCATTGTGAGCTCATCTAGGCCTAGGACCCGTTACTCCTTACTTATTATAGCTCCACATGGAGTTTTCGTGGTCTTATGTAAGCGTGGGTGAGCAGAGTGATGCAGATTTGTTGTAGCGACTGTCACACTATTTGGATGAGCAAGCTCCGGGGTTCTTGTATCACTGCCATCAGTTAGTGGGACATCTTTCTGGAACGGAGCCAGCGTTAATCCAACTACTTGCACCGACGCCTTCTGTTGTGACAAGTCAACATGTCTGCTGCGGGGAAAGGGCCTGAGTGAAATATGACTCAACTCAATCAATACTGTTTAAAAAAAATAACAGTAACAAAGTAGTTATGGTACACATTTACAAAATGAGCTATTCCAGAAAAATTTGCTTCAGGGTGCTTGGGCAGTAGGTGAAGGATCAGGGAGCATGTACTCATTTTTTGTCTGGCATTTGAGCCTAATTACTTTTCAAAAAACTAATTAGTAGCCATTTACTGAGTGAGCGTACATGCTCTATATTTAGACCAAGTTTGTGTCTCATTTATTGTTGTGGACATTGTGCTCGTAGCGCCTCGTGCTCATGGATTTGGCACCATTGCTCTCCTGTGGCGGCTGTGTGCAACTGCATCGTAAGGCATCAGGGCGTGCATCTCTGCAAGCTTGTGCACAGCTGCACAGAACAAAGCCTATGGATAATTCTTTTTTCAACAGCTTGGATGAGTGAGCTGAAGCAGCTGAATGACTCAGTCAATCCTACAAAGCTTTCTCTCTTGAAACACATGGAAGACTTGACACTTTCTCTTTTCCCTCTTCTTTCTCGCAGTCTCTCTCGTATCCCTTCAACACCAGTTTCTTACTTCCACACAGAGCAATGAAGATCCTGGAAATGGCAGTACTGCTCAGCTGAACGCCGGCTGTATACACCTACACACACCACAGACTCAGGGTACCATCTCATTGGACTGGACCGGTGTTGTTTGATCAAATCCCCACTGGGAAAGGGTGGGAGAATATTGGAGCAAAGGAGTTTTAGAAGCATCTGTATGATTTTAAAATCTTTTTAAAGATTAAAAATCCCTTTTTTAACAAATGCAACATAATAGATGGAGAGAAGGAGCGGTGTACAGGAATAGAGAAAAAAGACATCATGCAAGAGAGAGGGGAAAGGAGATGGAAGAGAGCAGACATGGGTGACTGAAGGGAGCGAAAGGAAGGTTTTTCTTTGCAAGTCAACGAGGTGAAAAGGGAAAGATTTAATATAGAGTAGATGCTAAAGGCATTGAAGCACTCCATATGGTTTAAAATGGCCTCTATTACCTCGTTCCTACTGATGTGGCACATTTTCCACTAAAAGAAAGAACAAAATAAATGACTGGCACCACACAGCACCACAAAACTATAAAGCCAAAGTTGGAGTCACTGAATATGAGGCTACTGCAATAAATTTAGCTATGACTGGTGGCAGCCCACAGCTTCTGTCCATAATAAATTATAAGATTTTCTGTTTTGCTCGCAGAAACCAAGGCAGGACTATTCAGATTTGAAGTTTTTGGAAAATTTTGGATTGGTCCTCAAAAGGCACAAAAGCTCAGAATTATTGGGAAAAGGTTATTTGTTCTTGGCACAAAGTAGGTTGAACCTTACTTTCTTTAAAGGGAAAGGCTTTTATCGGGGCTGTATACTTTAGGGTACATGGACCTTGACACCAACAGTTCAAAACCTTACCTGACATGCTGAGCTCCTTGACACTTGTCTTTACATCACACAGACTGATCTTGAGCTGAATATGCTGGAGCTGCACAAATGGCAGAGGCTTAGGCTGCATTTCAGCCAATGGTATTGGAGATCTTTTCCAAATTGAAGGAATTATGAACACAGAAGAGTTCCAAAGTGTACAGAAGTGTCTGATTGGCTTGCAGGAAAAGCATTACTTGATAGAAAATGCAAAACTGTCAGTTATGGATTGGCCTCCCCAGAGCCCAGACCTCATCAAAAGCCAGCAAACACCAAAAACAAAGAGCTTTTGTATGTCCTTAAGAAGCCTGGGCAGCTATTCCTGAACACTATTTAAAGAAATTACAAGAAAGCAGCCTATGAGAGTTCAGACTGTGCTGAACAATAAAGGTATTAAACTCAAATATTGACTTTGAAGCTTGCTAGAATTGTACAGACTCTATTTTTGCCTTATATGCTGTAGTTCTAGTTATATTTGCACATGCTTCAGTATATTCTTGCACCTATTCCTAATTTTCCAGTGCACAGGCACAGGATTTTTTCATAGCACTGTAAAATAAAATACTACTGTTCTCCATTCTCCATGTTGTTTGTTTTGCTGTTTCCCTGTTCAAGTCACATACTGAATTACTAAATGTAATGATTTTCTTAGTACCTATGCTTTATTTTTTAATTAAAATAAGCTTCAGCTTTAATAGTGTAAGTGGTTTGTTAGCGCTGTCTGTGAGGCAGCCAGATTCTGTTCAGTCGAACTAAACAGCTCTGCAGACATCAAAAATAAACGATCCTTCTTTCTGTCAAATGCTGAACCCAGGGGTTACTTCAGCTGACATGGTGATGTTTCCCTATAAATAGCTCCTCATTAAGCTCTCCTAAAAACAGCAGCTGGGCCTGTCTCACATGCATGTGCTGTCTGTGCAGCAATTAGTTGGAGAAAGAAATATCCCGAAGCCAGTAAACACAGGTGTTTAACACATATGCCGCCACTGAACTTTAAAGCTGCAGTAACGCATACTTTTTTATTCAAAATGGATTAAATGACTGCTGTAAGTGTTGTGAAAAATGCGACACCTGTTGAGTCATCCCCATTAGCATGCGACTCCTGCTGTTCTCCCTTGGAGCATTTAAACTTCTTTTAGATGATTGCCTCTCTGACCCTCGCCAGACACAACATGCCAATTTATCTTGTTCCACCCTGAATCAAGCAAAAAAAAAAAAAAGGACAAGGTGTAGGCTAACTTGTCTGAAAGCTAGTTGCTAGTTAGTACAACTGCTAACTAGCAACTTGCACACAGGCACAAAATCTGCCTTGTGTGTGTGGGGGGGGATCTACACTAGCAGGGCTTACTGTATGTCAGTGAAGTTGGCTGTAATTAGGCATATTGACTTTCACACAGTTTTGGGGAGTAACGGAATACAGGTACCGTTGTTACGAATTTAAAATACAAAATATGAGTAACTGTATTCCGTTACAGTTACCGTTTAAAAAATGTGGTATTCAGAATACAGTTACTTTGTTGAAATAAATAGATTACACGGCGGTCTTTTCCTGTTTCATATGTTCGGCTATGCTCTCTCTATTTTTGGTAATTCCACGCTGGTGGAAACCCAAACAAAACACGCATTAAGAGGCTCTAATGCCTGTGTCACAATCTCACGGCCCATGTTACCTCTACTGCGGCCCGCAGAATGATGTGAAGAAATATTTTTTCAAAGGATTATTCAAAAAATTATGAAGGCAATAGACAGAGAGTTACAGGCATCGCCCTAAAGAATGTAGCCTGATGGGCAGTGTAGCCCAGCTGCAAGTAAGCTATTAAGACTCAACTGTACACAGTGTTCGTGTTTTGCTCTGAAACAATAAGTTCCGTTGGAGCAGCCTTTCAACGCCTCTCTCTGTCTCTCGCTAGCAAAGTTGACCCAGACAAGAAAGTAAAGCTAGTTTTCAGCTACGAGCCCGACACAAACCCGCCGTATTAGCCAGAGGTCCCTTTACTACGGTTCAGAGCCGCTGACCTGTTTTATATACGCGATTTCTATACAAGATCGCTGCAAAAAGTGCAGCCTTACCTAATGTCCACCTACTGTTACTCATTTTATATTAAGATTTAAACATCTAGCTGGTGTTGGTATGGAGAGTAACCTTCAGTAATAGTAATAAATCACACTGCAATAGGACATTCATGTAGTTGTAAAAAGCTTGATAATACATTAAGTAATCCAAAGTATTCAGAATACGTTACAAAATACATTTTGGTGCATGTAATCTGTAATCTGTAGTGGAATACATTTTAAAAGTAACCTTCCCAACACTGACTTTAACAACACAGCAGCAAGTATAGCTAGCGTCCCTGGCTAAATGGGAGGCTAGCTATACTTCCTAGCATGTTTAACAATCTTCTCTGTATAGCTAGCACTATATTAATTAAACACAAAACATAAGGAACTGTGGAATAATATTTTATAAAGTATATTTTTAAATTTATATTTTTTTAATAAGTTACTACAATTTTATTTGTCCAAAAAGTCTTCAGTGGATTTAGGAGTAATGGTGAAGCAACAAATTTTCAAAGTGAGTTCATATTCCATAATATTTTTTGTAAACTAAACATAAACAAGTCGGTAGAGGGTAGAATTCAGCAGATTTTATTGTCCAATTAACTGCATGAACTTTTCCCAGAAACACAAAACACATGTGCCTTATGTTTTCAAGGCACATGTGTCCGGTTGCACCTGCAGTGCTGACAGCTATTTGTCATGACTGGGCAGTTTAAAACCAGCTTTATAGCTATGTCAGTTGCACTACCTAGTCTTACGCCTTCTACCTGCTAAGACTGGGCATAAATCTAAGTTTAGTTAGGAACAGTCATGAAGTCAAAGTCCAGGCAGTTTCTATAGAAACGATTTTAACTTCACAGCATAATAGTAAGAGACAAAGGCATGGCTCATATATTGACTTTACAACAACCATGCTTTTAGAGAGGAGAGAGTTATAAGAAACAGTTATATGCACTGTTGAAGAGCTGATTGAGAGGTTTCGATTCAGTCACAGAGATCTATCTGAACTCACACTATCATCACGTTTTCATCTTCTATCAGACCTCAGTGCAGCATTGTCATCTATGTTGCAACTGCTAATGGCAGGTTTTATGGTTGTTTGTTTGTTTGCGTGTTTATTTGTTTGTTTTTTACACTGATCAATGTCTCTAATATCTGATGGGCAATCTATGCATGCATTTCACAACTAAAATTATCTGCGAAGAATATAAGATCACGCCAAATAAAACTCAAAAAGATCATCACCCCATCAAGAGAAAAATGAGGTTAACAAACATGGTGAAAGAATTCCTCATTTTGTCACATTATCTAGAACAGCTCTGCTGAGTGCGGTGATCTCTTTCAGCACCATGGATAGTGTCTCTGTGACGCTATCCATGGTGCTGAAACTGACAGCGCACTGCTTAAAGCAGTGCCGATAAAGACATTTACATCTTTTTTCTATTATTTCTGTTTGGCATTATAATGATAAGAAAGAGATAAAGAACATTTGCCTTCTTCAAAAGAATAAACAGCTTAATTAAGCAAACCAGCAAACTAAATAACAAACTCATAGTGAGAAATTTAAATCCTATCCCAAAGTCCTATCCCAGGGCATAATCATTCATTATATTCCCTATGTGTCATTGGCTTTACTGGGAAACCTGAGAGGGTTTGCACCTTAATAGCTGTGTGGGCAGTACTTTGCAACACTTCTGACTTCAAGTGTTGCAGAACACAGGCAATGTCCCCCTTCCCCATAAAAGAGGAATATGTATGTGCACTCTGTGCTTCCTGCAGTGCACAGGGACACTGCTGGTCAAGTGCTCCACACACTCATTGTGAATTTTTATTTTATAAATGTAGGTAGTTTACCGTTTCAAAACATCTTTATTGATCTCTTCTTGTCTAATTATTGTGCAATTTTTCTGTTTGCTCAAGAACAAAAACTATTTTTTTAATATCAAAATTGAAGGACTATAGTATACCATAAGTAAACTATAATAACTATATTTTTATAATCATTAAAGTTTGCATATTTTGCAGGTATAAATGTGCAGGTACTTATCCTGCTTTTCTACTTTTGCAAGAAGCCTCATTCATACAGCACTTGTATTATAAGCACCTTGTCTAATATTCATACAGACAATCACAGAGTATGAACACATTGCAGGTGACATTGAGTTCACGCTTTTCCAAGGATACTTTGACAAGATTCTGACATTCTCTCAGCACAAAACCTTTGTAAGGAAATGCAGTTTAAAATGAAAAAACGATTTAAAACATACTGTGTATTATATTCTCCTTTAACATTTGACATCATATTCATTCTTACATGTATGTGTTTAATTGAAAATCCATGCTTTGCTATTCTAAATCATATTTAATCTTTTTTTCCCCATTTTTACAGGTTTTGAGTTTATGAGTGCATGATAAAAGTCATACTTTTTATTTTAAAAATTCCTATCTTGATACTATGCATCAAGGACAAAAGCTAAATATTTCATTTGACATATTTACATTGTGTTTGAATCAAGAGTTGTGGTACATGCTTACAACTATTTTACCAACTTTTTATTTCCATTAAATGTAGCCTGTTGCTCACTTGGCGTTGGCTCTAACGGCACTATTGTATCACTTCCTGTTCCTATTACAATGCACAGTAGCGTTGTGTGCAGCTCATACATAACTGATTTACTTCTAAACTTTCAGATAAAAAAATATTTTAAAGGACAATCTTCATATCCAAACCACCTTCTGTTGAGTCACCACAATCACCATGAGTATAATAGTCATCATATTCATTCATTGTGTCTTCACTAGCTTAGCATAGCTGTTAGCTCTTAGCCGAGTCACTAGCACCGTGGCTTCTTCACCGGTTCCTTCTGTGCTTTCCTGCTCAGTGTGTCAGATGTTTAGCTACTCCTCAGCCCCTTTTAGTAATAACAATACTTGTAAGAATTGTAGCTAGGTTGTAGCTTTGGAGACCCAGCTCCACACCTGTGAAAATGCCATAGCTAGCCATGCCCCTGTGGTTGGCACGGGTAAAAGTAGCTTAGCCACCATTAGCTCTCCCCCAGCAGTTTGTGTCAAGCACAATCTGCCACAGGCTGGCTGGGTGATGGTGTATAGGAGGCAGAGCTCTAAAGAGAAGCACCGGTACACCACCAGCCTGTTCATATTTGAATCATTTATCATACTACCTTATAATCATTTATCATTTGTCATCATTTATCACTCTACCTTATAATATAAAGTGCTTTGAGGCAACTGTTGTTGTGATTTGGCACAATAAAAAAAATTTAATTAAATTGAATCATCAAATATCTTCATAGACATTCTTTATTAAAACAGTATATAAAAAATGGATCATCAGCAAATGTAATTTTTCATAAATGGCCTGTATTTGTATAGTGCTTTACTTAGTCCCTAAGGACCCCAAAGCGCTATACACATTCAGTCATTCACACACTGGTGATGGCAGCTACATTGTAGCCACAGCCGCCCTGGGGCGCACTGACAGAGGCGGGGCTGCTGGACACTGGCACTACCGGGCCTTCTGACCACCACCAGTAGGCAACGGGTGAAGTGTCTTGCCCAAGAACACAACGACCGAGACTATCAGAGCCGGGACTCGAACCGGCAACCTCCCGATTACAAGATGAACTGCCAACTCTTCAGCCACAATCGCCCCGTAAATGGAAAAACATCACGTTATTTAATGGAAAGAAATCCAAGAATCTGCCATAAAGTCTTTCAGGATCTTTCTGTGAGCTTTGTCATTCACAGCCTTATTAGCACGAGTTCCCTCTGATATTTAACACGATGAAGGTAAGGACGAGAAGAAGGCTTTTTCATATTGATCATCAACAAGCTTTGTATTAGATAAAAAGACTTCACACAACTGAACTTCAACTGAGAAACTACGCTAGCACTTCTTTATACATAGTGTTTCCCTGCTTGTAAATCTAGTCATCTAGAAATCTAGAAAAGTTTTATCTATCATTCCAGTGTATGCTTTGTTTTATGACCATCATTCATATGTATGTGTATTTCCCTCTTTTTACTTGCTCTCTCAATGCTGCCAAATTTTTGCAGGCTGTAATACCACAGCAGGATCTGCTCCTCATGGATCTATCTGTCTGGCCAGTAAACTGTGTGTGTGTGTGTGTGTGTGTGTGTGTGTGTGTGTGTGTGTGTGTGTGTGTGTGTGTGTGTGTGTCTTTTAAAAAGCTCATCCCCTACACTTCAAAGTCTCTATGCCTTCATCTTCCTTTCTTCCTCGCTGTTATCACTTTCATTCTGCCATCTATCTGTCTCTACAATGAGACAGGTATAAAATGTATAAAATGGCACTGAAGCGAGTATTAACTAGTTCCCAGTAGAAGGGCTCGACTCTAATCCACAGGCTGTTATGATGGAGATGGGCTGTGTTAGAGTTTTTAGCAGAGGTACGATCCCTGCTGGAGGCAACAAACAGAAACACGCTTGCCAAGAAACTCGTCCTGTTTGTTGTCGCCTTCAGCATTTCATATCACAGCACTGAGGTTTTGCTTTGTTCTGTTGTTTTATATAAGCCGGCTCATTGCTGTAGCTTCATTCAGGTGACAGTGTATTAATTAATGCATCGCACAAGTTATTTAGCACTAAGACATGCTTCTTAAATGAACTCTGCTCTGTTTTGTATCACTCAGAGTTGAACTGAGTTGAATTTGGTTGGCTGGGTTTTGTTGCAGTTTCTCTGAGCACTGGAGAGTCTGACCTTGTGATGGATTTGCTGGGACGTCCAGTCCTGAGAAGACTGTGGCGTTAATCACCAGGAAGTTACCAAAACCTTTACTTTTATGTGGTGCTCCAACTTTCTGATGATCAGTTAATCAAGTGCATTTGATTAGCAGCTGCTGTTATGTTCTTAATTCCTATGGAAGCTGTCAGAGGCTATTTGTTTAATTTTTCACAGGACTCTATGCAGTCCTGTGAAATGACTGCACATACATTCAAATAATAGTGCATAAAACTATATGCAAAATCTTATCTTAATGGGACCATGAAAAATGTATGACAGATTTGGCCATTTAAGAAACACATCCTGACATTTAAAGGGCACCGAGTAAGGGTGTATGAAGGGTTATGAAAGCATCATAGAAGCATTGTTTAAAAGTCATATTACAGGCTTTGCATTTGTGGTTACAGCAGAGAAAAATAATTGTACCAAACTATTTTCTTTGGGTTGGAACTCATTTAAGATGAACTGAAACAAAGAAGGAAATCAACATTTGCCCTTTTCTTTGGGAATCATGAATGCCTCATGAGGACCAGTGGCCAAAATGAGTCTCAGTTCCAGCAGATTGCCTCAAACTGATCGTTAGTGGCAGATAGTTGATAAGAGAATGGGAAAATATTTCATTTTAGAAGGATTTGGAGCCTTCACTTCCTAAATGCTTACAGAGAGCTTTAAAAAGAAGAGATGATATATCACGGTGGAAAACAAGCCTCTGTCCCAGCTTTTTCAAATGGGTTTTGATGTCTCTGCAATCAAATTCAAAATAAGTGCTTAAAACATAAACACACTAAGTTTCTCAGTATCAAGCTTTGATGCTTCGTCTTTGTTATAATTCCAATAAAATATAACTTTTAAAACATTTGCTACTTTTTAAACTTCAGCTCAGTGTAAAAATATAACAAATCCAGTACTTCAGCCCTATTTTCAGAGAGAATCATTTCCTGGTTCAGACTGAATGAATCAGCTCTCTATGTGAAAAAGATTACATCGTCCCCTGCCCTGTGTTCTCAGACCACGACTGGGGAGTCAGCACTAGCTTACGTACATGCAAAAGATTAGTACACTGACCCATAATTTGCTCTGAGACAAGAAAAGCAGGATTTACGGAGAAGCCTCAGCCTCAGTTTTCAAGCTTGGTGCTTTGCATGTATCGCTGTTTTTGACTACAGAACTCTTCAATTAACTCATCGTCACCTGTGGGAAACAGAGAGTTTGCCAGATAGCTGGTTATCAGATACTTATTAGCTTATTAGCTGTCTGGGTGTCTTGGACTCCAGAACATTAGAAGTCTGTTTAGTGCTGATTAGCAACAACTGTGTTAATTCTTTATAGCTGTACAGCTAATAGTTTGCCCTAATAAGACAAAAAGGATAGGAAAACATTAAATGTCACCTAATGTTTATGTCATGGCAGAGAAGGAAAAAATGTCTCAGCATTTTTGTTCAGCTAACAGAGTGAATAGGAAAGAGGTACACACTGATAGCGTTGCCTTTTGTGATCCGATTAGATTAAACTGCAATGATATTCACCACAAATGCAATAGAAGCACATAAAGGAAAATGAAAAATAATGAAACATAATGCATGTGACTATTTTGGCACTGCAGTGTATTACGCAAATCCAAGGTAAAGGAAAAGGTGTGAAAGCACTGCATTTACAGAGGGTGTAAAGTACTGGATAAGAGAACTTTAGCCCTTTTTATGCAAATATGTATCATTTTTTTCCAAAATATGTGTTTTTCGCTCTGTAGGAAACAGCAATGAAAGCATACTTGTATATTCTCATACGTGTGGGGTCTATGTGTTTTATCCATTTTCAAAGGTTACCAAAAATGGCATATTCACTCTAGAGGCTGACGAGGACTACTGACTGAAACAGAAGTAGCACTGCTGTGTATTTCTGTGCACTGGGCAGAAGTAAAACTTTGCTGGAGTTTTTAAAATCCACATCTTGTTAATAGGGATAGGCAGAGCTCTGCTGTGTATCTCTTATGCACGAAGCCTATTTTGGTTTTTATATTAGAAAGCAAAGGGTGCATATGATTAATAGTACAAACTGGAAAATACTGGGGGAAAATACATAAAATGAACACAATGTTGGATATAAAGCTTCAGATCAATTCATGTTTCTCCAACTTAAAATAATATTTTTAAATAAAATGTCTCGTTAGCCACAGAAAAAGTAAAAAATGTGATTTAACAAAGTCACAATAACCAGAATTAGACATCAAGGTGTGTTTACAATTTTATTTTTATTTTTTTCTACAGCACCAAATCACAACAACTGTTGGCTCAAAGAACTTTATATTGCAGGGCAAAGATAACATTGTAAATTCCATACTAGGATATTTTTCTCTCACTCTCTTTTTATGAAGTTCAGTATGCAGTATGGTTCATGTTGATGCTGACAAAGGCAACAGGCTGAAACATGTTGGTTGAGTAAGAAAGCTATTCTTTATAGTACAAGTGTTTCATCAGGGCAAGCAAGGCAAAACAGTGCTGAAATACAGCAATACTGAATGATAGCAATTTCTGTCCTTAGTGTAGCCTATAAAGTTTATCATATTGCCTCATTCCGTCTATCTTGTGAATTAGTGCCGTCTTGTAGCCCCTCTGGACTCTAGCTTGGGTATAAGCCCCTTGACTCTATAGTTTCCAGCATGTATATGTCCCATCATCAGATGCTGAACATTTGCACATTGTAATGCAAGGCAAGTTTATTGATATAGCACAATTCAACAGCAAGGTGATTCAAAGTGCTTTACAAATAAAAAGCATAATTTGTAGATAAATCTGTACTTTTTTGTAAAAAGACAAATGTCAAAGGTCAGACATGATCTGCATGTATTATACACATGCTACACATACACATGGTTGTTAGCAAGTAAATGAGCAATTTTACTTATTTTATGTTAACATGTAAGTTTTCTGTCAATAATCAACTTGGCCAACATGTAAGTTTAGGAGTTTAGTGTGAAAAAAAAGTTTAGCGAAAACTTAATTAATATAACTTGAATGTTTTACTTTCTGTAAAAGTCACTGCACTGATTTACAGCATACTTCTAATGCGGTGAGATTTTTTTAAAAGACTGTGAAAAATAATTATATGTACATGTGTTGTTTCATTGAGATCTTAGCATTGAAGGTGGAAAATTTATATCAAAGTGACATTGATGTATGAAATTAGCCAGCAAATGTCCTCAACCTAACACCACCTTTACCTTCAGTGTTTCAGTTTTACAAAAGCCACCTTTTATTTGGATTTATTGTCACTAATTTTGTCAATTTTGTGCCCCAAAGTGTTGTTGCATTGTATTATAATGTGTCGCACCAACCTAGAACTAAGAAAAGAGAATTAATTAGTACAAACAAATATACATGCTCTGGAACACTTAGTTCAAATCCAACACACATAATTACTTTAAGCCTTCAACAAGTAAAAGCGGAAATAGTATACGCACAAAAAACTGACATGTTCACATATAATAGCAGTAATGTCGATACTGTATTATCTTGTGTGAAAAACAGTCTGCTCATAGTGACGATCTGTTGGCAAATGTGAAGGATGAACATGCGCTGGTGGATGAGAAAACCCACAGTGTTTGGAAGTTCTATTCAAAGGAGAAAATGCAGCTTGTATGAAGGTCTTTCAGGCCAGACTGAAGTTCTGAAATATTGAGCTTTCATGGTTCGATACCTCTGCGGGTGAAACAAGCATAAACAATCGAAGATCATGAATATTTAGGAATTGTATGCTGTGGCTGACATGTAATCTCAAGAAAGTGCAGTACACAAACGAGGCAGTAATGATTGCTCAGCACCAACGATGGACACGAGCCAGAAAGCCTCCCTGTATCAGTTTGTATGTGTTGTTTCTGAACTGAGGGACACATGACTGCACTTTCAAGGAAACCTGAACAATCTGGATGATGTCTCTCCTCTCTGTATTGACAATTACTGTCAAATAAGGAAGGTGTTGTTTTCCACACACTCAGGTTTCAGCGCTTTCATTCCCGTGTACTTTCTGTTTCAAATTGCTACAATTACAGTGCTGGAAGTGTCCTTTGATTTCACTATATCACCATCATTATGTCCTGGTGTTCACTTGAGTTGTTTATATATATTGAACTCAGAGCACCTCAAACATTTGAACATCAACACCTCAAAGTATACCTGAAGTTTGTTTTATGTTTGCTTTGCTTTGGTTTTAATTTTACATTTTACATTTTAGCCAAAACATGAAAATAACACACTCGTGTTCTTCATAAAGCTAAAACCTAGCTATGTAACGTAGCTTTTCTGTTTCAAGCTGAACATCCATTTCTTCAAATATCCAGTCATGTATTTAGTTGTACGTTACCACATCAAAAAGGAATACTCAATGAGACATGACTATTGCAAGCTTGGAGTTCATTAATGGGCTTTAGCAAAGTTAACGTGTATATTCTTCTGGATTATTTATGAGTTGTGAAACATCAACACTGGTGGTGGTTAGAAAAACTTTTACTGACTATGGTTTAAAATCACATGGCTGTACTGTGGCGTCGCTAAAGAAATGCCTCAATGATTTGGTGTCATTAGTTCATCCAACTCCTTACTGAGGCAGTCTCAAAAGAGAAAACAAACCGCACTCAAAACATGTTTAAGGCCCCAGAAAAGTGTTTACCTTTAAAAAAAAAGATCTGGCTTATGTTGCCAATTGTTGGTTATATTTTCTAAAATAAATATTGGTCGACTGATAACTGCGTCTTTAATAATGGCCAGAGCTGTGATTGACACAAACTTCCTGTCCAAACGCTGATGATTGAAACATTGTTAGCAAGCTGAGAGGTTTGATCCACTGTAGTTTCACTTGTTCCATTGGCAGATTTTTTTCACTTATTTCAAGCAAAAATAACTTGTATTAACCGGGAAAAAAAATCTGCCAATGGAACAAGTGAAAATTCTCCAGTTTCAAGATGCACTGTCTAAAAAAAGTTCCTATATCTTACTGAAATGTTACTCTGTAGCTGATTGTCTCTTATTTTAAGTGTGATGAGATTATTTTGACTAGATATAAGACAAATATATTTGGTTCAAGATTACAAGATTGGTACAAGATTTTGAATTTTTTGCAATGTATTGACAGTGTATTTGGATCCACTGAAACAGCTTCTATAACAGACCTGAAGCTGCTTGACGTTGTTAATCCTATGTAGGAATGTCTAAGCAGTTCCAGATTTGCACCCGCAGTGCACTGGGAATTTAGAAAAACTGTTAAACTCTCCATCATAAAGAATTGTTTGTGCTGTTGGTAGTTAATGTTTGTGTATTGTTTCCCGTCATGTGAGATTAGCAAAGCTGTGACACTATGTGTGCAGTGGGTTGATGACATCCTCCTTTTTCATGTGTTAGCATAAATCAATGTGTATTTTTCTTATTGGCCACCAGAGGGTGACTACTGTCATCTCTGATTGTATAAAAGTCTACCAAAAAACAACGTTTAACGTCGATAAACACCTCCGTGATGATTTTACAGAGTGTCTCATTTCAAATCATAATGATTGCAACATAAAATCCATTTTGTAAATTATTTTCTCCATTATACTCAAAAAGGAGGATTAAGAACAGTGTGCTCACTTGTTAATGACTTGTGCTTGGTAAACTGTTATCCAATGAGCAGTGGTCCTTGTCAGATCCAACACGATGTTTAGTTTTAACACAGAAAGCAACAGAAATGCACAACTTGAAGCTTCAAAACAGGACTTATCCAACAAGACATCATTTTTTGGTTAATTATGTCCATCATTTATATACAGTTTATGGACAATTACTGTAATGCTAAAGGGAAAAAGCATACTGGAGCTACAGGTTTTGTGTATATGACTGTTTCTTTATAACCAAAAAAGGGACTTTAGAAATAAAAAAGAAGTCTTTTCTCTAATAAAAAATAATTAAAGTGGATGAAATGCAACAGTGACATTTAGCTTTTCAGCTTTAAACTGACTCAGACTGCCATCTTGTTCTTGTTCCACAAGTAAACAGTCTATTATTTACCGATGCTTTCTATTTTCTAATTCATTTCCGCTTCAAAGTGCCAATGTTGCATGATCCATTCAAAGAAAACGAAGAAGCAAAATTATAGGCGGGAGGATTCTGTCTGTAGCCTCTCCTACTTTTTTTCTTTTGTTTTTAGCCTCCATGTCTCCACTTTCTCTATTCTCGGAGGACAAACTGCGGGGGAGACGAGCTAAGGTTGAGAAAATTCTGGTTAAGGGTTTCTGCCAGCAGTGCTTCCCATCCCTTCGTCTCTGCCATCGCTTTCTTCTCCTGCAGAGTAAGGAGTCAGCCCCGACTAATTGGATTTTCGTGAGAAAGCAGAGAGAGGCTCGGGGAGGGGTGAAGAAAAGGGAGATGGATGGAGTGACAAGCAGGCAAAGTAGAGGACAGAGGTGGAAGGAAGGGGTGCATTCACGGATGGATGCATGGGTACTAGAAACAGAACAAAAGAGAAATGTGTCAATGTGAAATCAACTGTAGCCAGAACAGTAGTTTTTGGTCATGTGACCTGATCATAATCTAATCACCATTAAAAAGAACTAATTTTCATGTAATCCATGAATCCCAGTGTTCTCCCTAAGATTAGTGTAAGCAGTTTTAATATGTCTATGCATACTGTCAAGCTTTACCATAAGGGATAGAAAAGAAAACTAATTAACTGTGTTTTTCTTTTTTTATATAAGCCTGTCTTTTCATTGTTTGCCCTCCTAAGCTAACATTCATGATCGTTCTACTGTAAACTGAATGCTTGAGCATTTTTGCTTCACAGTGAAAGCATTCAACAGTCACATGAAATACATGCTGCCATAGTTAGCCCCAATAAATAACCTTGAAGTACTCAAGAACTGCCACTCTCCAGGCTTCAGGTTTTACAGGATGTGCTCATGAAATAATTCGTAATGAGTGGGGCTCTTTGCAGCTACACTTCAAATTTAGCTACACTTCAAAAACATTGCCAGTAAATGAATGTGTCCTATCGTGAGACCTGGACCAAATCAACATGTGTTAATCAAAATCTTTGATTGTCATTATGCCAGAAGCACAACAATACAAAGAAAGCAATCGATCTGTTCACAAAAACACAAGAGATATAACAAAAAAGTTTCTAATAAATAAATACAATATAAACAGTATAAAAATATAAACAAATAGATGTGTATTTGTTGCTTGAGTCATTATTGATTGCACAGGTTGGATTTCAATAAGCGCTCTGCAAAATAAATACTACATATTATGCTCATCTTTCCCCTGCATATACTTTCACAGTGATGCATGTTCATATTTAACATGTCCATGTTAACATGTTTGGCTCTTTATGATAACAATGAGAGGGGTCATCACCTACACAAAGTTTGAGGCCCCTGTTAACAGAATTTAACAGAGACCATGAATCAGAAGAGAGTTAACTTAAAAAACTTGTTTTAGACAGATGTGGCGAGCCAAACGCCTCGAAGAAAAATAAGGATTGTTTGAATCTATACATCATACAAAGCTACTTCAGCAGGGTCAAGGAACAAAAACTTGGGGTTATTCAATTCAGTTTTATTTAATTTATATACCACCAAATGTACAGTCACCTCAAGCTGCTTTTTATTGTAAGGTAAAGACCCTACAATAACACAGAGAAATCCCAACAATCAGACAACTTCCTATGAGCAAGCACTGTGGGAAGGAAAAACTCTCTTTAAACTGGAAGAACAAGGCTCAGGGAGGGGCAGCCATGGGTTGGGGATGAAGGAAAATAAATAATTGGCCCCCTTTAATCCTCTTTTTTCCTACACTGTTTCATTTGGGCCTTGTGAACCTCACTACAGCATTGTCAAAGTGCATTCTGTGTGTCCCATTAAAGGGCTTTTAAATCCTCACAGCGACTACCACAGATGTATTTAGATGCTGATTTGTTGGAGGAGAAATGAACTGGAAGTGCCACATTAAGAAGTTCCTCCATAGCCGTCGTCTCTCACTAACTGTAATTAGAGCCACAACAAATGTGCATTCTGTTGTATGACAGTGTGTATGTGCACTCCTCTGCATGTGACTACACTGGTTAATATAATTGGACATTACTTTTTTTTAAAATAAAAGCACAGCAACGCAGATGTTTTCCACAATATAATGACCCCGCTGCTACCCACTTACAACAATCACAGAAGAACTCACTCACACACACACACGCACTCACACACACACACACACATGCTCGCACTCATAGTCATGTAACTTTGTAAATGAAATGTCCCATTATCTGTCTCCTTGTGTTTCATTTTGTCTGATTGCAGCACGTCAGATAAGTAAACACATGCCTGCAGAAATTAATGCCTGCAGACTCCCAGACATTATGTTCGCTCACGAGTGTGCACACACAACTTTACACCATTTACACAACTTAGACAGCCTCTGCTTTGGTGCTGTGAGTAATGAAGTCACTGCGTAAAGTGCTCGATGATGTTAAGGAAATCAGCTGAGACTATCCCTGCGAGGTGACGAAAATAGAATCGCTCACACGCAGCTGTAAATCAGGTATTTTGTCTGTGCACTCTCTGTTAAAAACTGAAATTGTACAAGTTGGGGTTTTTGTTGAATTTATTTATATTTTTGTGTCAAAAGAGGCAAACTGGACTGTTAGCCAAGCTGAAAAGTCCCAATTAATCCCACATGCGGTTTCCTATATGGCCATGCAGCTGCAGACAAAGAGCTTTCTTTGATTCATAAAGTCGTGTTTTCAGCTGTTAACGCTGATCATATTTTTCCCCATGTTCATTGCTTTGTGTAGCACAACAGATGAAGAAGAAAATAATATAATTAAACAAGAAATCTCTGGAATCTATGAGCTTGTTGACTTCCCAACAGATTTGATAGTTTTATCATGGTTATGCAGTCTGTATCGGCTAAGATTCACCAGATCCAAGTCCAGATTAATGGAGCGATAGCAGGTTTCCCTCGTCTGCCTGCCAGCATTTCACTCGCTGCATCCTTTTTTTTTTTACACCTTGCACTTTGAAGAAATCCGTAAATGATTTACAGCTCTACTTGCCCCAGTGATTACAAGGTAACTCTTGCAGAAAGGTGAGGAAACGTTTTTCTGTTTTTTTAACTTGTGCCATTTGCACAGCGCATTCATTCAGACTGAATAAATTTGGTTCTGCTCGGGCTGTTTTGCCTTGTGGAGACCCGGGCTCAGAGCTTAGCCCTCCTTTAAGACCGACAAATGATATTCAGGTTTGGCTTTGTGGAGCTGTGTAGAGACAGCTCACTCCCCCACCTCTGCAGGAGTTGAAAGGACATGTTGCTTGCAGTGTGAATGCATTTTTATGGGCCCTTCAGAATATTTTGTGTTGTATTTCTTCAAGAACAAAATAAAATACTAACTCATTTATGAAAAATAGCTGCATTCTACAGAGAGAAATGTGCATCCTGTATCTGTCTCGTACAGAATCCCCATGAATAAAGGGGACCTATTATGCTTTTCCTCTTTATCTCCCCAGGCAGGCCGTTCCAAAACCCAGGGGTCATGCTGGCAACATGAAATTCACCTTTACATTTAAGTCTCAGCTTTGGAACAACCAGTGGAGCTAGCTCACATGGGTCAGCCTTTCTGCTATGCAGTTTGGAGCCCTCAAATCTGAAGTCAACCAGCCATCAGTAAGGAGCCGAGACTGAGGCGACGTGATGCAGTCTCCTAACACAACTAAGAAGCTCATCTACTGAATTCTGAACCAGCTGCAGGTGCAAGACTGGCTTTTTATTCATGACAGACTGGGGGGAGTTGCAACAATCATGGTGTGAATAATATATTTTATTGTTTGTGACTACAGGGCCAATTATGAAGATAATGCAGGGGAAATAAAAAAATTTTAGTAACACATTTTACACAATCTGATTACAGTTAGTAAAACTGAAAATCAGTTTAAGGGGATGCCCCTGGCAGCAACGATAAGTTTGATATTAAGAAATCAAGGATATGCTGTCAGTTTTCACTGTAACTGGCTCTTTGTTGTTGGCTAGCTGCACTGAAACGGGAAAATCCACCTGTTAGCTATAATGTTCAGGTTTGTAAAGCACTTTATGAATGAGGAATATATGAATAATATGATGGCTACTTATGAATGACAGTATATCCTTGAATACTGCTCTTGCTCTTGACGAAGGTGGTCGCACTTTTCTCCTCTCCTCCTCCTCTCCCTTAGCTTCCCTGCTTAGCCTCTTATGTCCTTGTCTAGTCTCGTGTTTTTTGTATTACTTTTCCCTGGAACACTCTCTCACAGTCTGTTCTCTAAAACCTAAAAGAGAATTATTGATTTGATCAACTGGTCTCTGAATCCAATTGACACCCCTTCTCAACGAGAAGTCTGGGCTTGGGTGAGCCTGAGTGCTGAAGACATCTACCTATTCGGAACCATGATAACAGGGTTCTTGCTGATCAGAGCTGGCTTGGCCCTGGCTTATCGAAGAATTAAGGAAGCGGAACCGGCTGTTCAAACCCCCACAAGGCTGCCCGCTGGGATTGAAATGATGGGACGAGGCGTGAGTTTCTCAAAATGGGCTCATTGAGTGCAGCACGGAGAAGATCTTGGAGAACGCACGGCTGCTGTGAATACTCAGAACAAGACCTCTGAGTGAAAAACTGGATTACATCTGGAGGGGCTAGCTCAAATAACACCTTTGAGCGCAAATTCGATCACATCTTGGGGAAGTGCACTGCGGTCGTGAGTTCTCAGGACCTACTCTTTGAGCAAAAAGAATGACAACATCACGGAACGTAAGTTTGGATAACATCATAGAAAGCTCACGGCTCTCCAACGGGAGATTGAGAGACCAGTGTTGGACTGTTAGAACAGCTTTGAAATTCATATGAGTTGTTCGCACTAAAGTAAAAAGCACCATCACTTCATGCGGATACCCTCTCGGCGCCAGCTGCGGTCGCAAGGCTGGAGCCGAACAAAAAACACCCTGATAACGACTGTGTTTAGACTGTTCTTCCCATTCTATGCAAGGCCACCTGGGTTGGCTGGAAGACTGTTTACTTAGCCTGGCAGGGCGAAGGACACTGTCTCAGCTGAACACACACATACATATATACACTGATATGCACACACTCATCCCCCCTCCCTTTCCAAACGCCTTCGATGCTTATTCCCTTCCGATGTTGACGGTGGATCATGGAGACCAGCGCACGCAGGCCCGGATGTACTGTCTAATTCGGCTGTCTCTCACCCTTTACCCACCCCTGTTGCTTGTCATGTGTTTCTTTGGTGTATTAAGAGTTTTTTTCATTTGGTATGTGCAGAGGTGTTTTTTTCTGTTCTCAAACTGATCTCCCTGTTGGAGCTCAGTCTGGGGGGAGTTATTTTTTTCTCCTTATCTTTCCTCATGTGGTGCATTTTCCATTGTTATACCTCTCTGACCTGTCTTCCCCATGTGATGTTTTGTGTAATGTATGTATGGTTGGAGGGTAAGATGGCGCCGCCATTGCGTGCAATAGGTCAGCAGCCTTGTGAAATTTCCCCTTGTGGGACTAATAAAGGTATATCAAATCAAATCAAATCAAATTTCTTAACATAAAACTCAACATTGCAGCACAAACGGGACCTCCTTAAATGATTTTTAGTTTTAGTGCTATTTAAAAGTCATTGTTTCTGTTACAAGTTAGCTAATATAAAATAATGTAAGTCTATTGGCTGCAACCAACTAACCATCCCAGTGAAGTTTGTGTACTGACAGAAGATTGAGCTAAACATGTTATATAAAGTTTAGCTTTAAGCATTTATTTCTTAAATCCAACTTCACAGACAGATCTATGTCAGTTTGTGGGAGCAGGGCTCCGTGATGTAAATGAGCTTTTATACATCTACTGTTTCATGTCAACAATGTGCTGCAGAGGGTTTTTTAGTGCAAACAGCAAGTATTATGCTATTTTTAGTGATACCTGAATAGCTCCACCTGGTAAGAACCAAAACAAATCTTGTTTTTCCTCAACTTTTTCTGGGACGCACTGGTTCCAGGAACTCTAGGGTGATGTCACTGTCTAGTTCTGAACTTGGAATTCCTAGATGTCTGGAACACAGCATGTGTCTTTATTGAGGCCCAACCGACAGTTTGAAACAACTGTCTCCCCTATCTCCTGCTTTATATGTCACTCGATCCCTCATGGTGCTTAATAATCACTCATCAATACCGTAGTTAAATGTAGTGACGTGTGTCTGAATAACAAAATGTTGTCACTTTGACAGATGGATGGATATGCTGTATCCAGCTGCTCTACTCTCAGACACTGTGTTGCCTCAAAGTGAGCTGCGTTTCCTTTGTGTTTTGTTTAGAAAAAGTCTGCAAACGAGATTATTTAGGGAGTGTTTGAGGATTTCCGTTCACTTATTTCTAAACATTTGGAAAATGACGATGAATAAATGTTCAAATACTTTGTCTACACAGGATGCATTCAGGCGGATTATTGGGTGTAGCCATTTTAGCTCAGTACACAACCGCTGTTACTGAGGCAGATATTTCATGGCAGCCATAAATAGTAGACGTTAAATAGCCAAACTTGGAAAGCAGTCACTTTTTAACCAACAGAACTCAAGAAGCTGAAGTCAATAACACTGTCCCAGCTGAAAGCGAGAAGTGCCGGTGCTCATCAAGACTGTGTCAGTTCACTACCCCGTTTCACACTTTGTAAAAAATCAATTCTCAGCAGAATTATATTTTTAAATACTCAGATGATAATGCCATTTTAAGTTTGCTTCACAAGAAAGAGGATATAACTGTTTACTGTTCTGAAATACAGAAGTTTGTGGCATGGTGTGAGCCCAACCTCTTCCTTTTAAATGTAAAGGGAATAAGAGCGCAGAATGGAAATCTCTCAGTCACAGTGAAATTAAAGTGCAGACAGCCATGAAAATCACAGGCCAGGAAGCACATCATAGTCCTCAATCCCTTTATGGATAGATATAGCAGTGTGTGTTATTCTGTGCAATCCCATTTATATCCTCCACTAGCAATATGATGAGTTACCCTACCTTCTGGCAGATGATATAGAGGTCTGTACTTAAGAACTCATTTAAGTGTTTGGCTCAATCAAAGCTCTAAATAGCAGTCAATGTAACAGCTGCAGTTACAGTTAATGCTGATTTTTAGGTGTGCTAATTTACTCGTGAATTGCAATTTATCATGCAAAATATACATAGTGTAAGAAATAATAATTTGATCATCTGCATTAATTTGTATAGGCACGTGTACAGGCCCGTCTTTCGTTTGCCCGCGAACATCTAAATGATTGCTGTGGTCAGATGAAACCAAAATCAAGTTCTTTGGCATCAACTTGGCCTGCTGTGTTTGCAGGAAGAGAAATATGAAAAGAACACCATTTCCACAGTCAAGCACGGAGGTGGAAACATTATGCTTTGTGTCTGCTCAGCAAGAACACTAAAGAAGGTTTGAAGATGAGGCAACAAAGGAGTGGCTAAGGTCATGGATTGGCCAAGCTAGTCTCCATCCATCCATCTTCTTCCACTTATCCGGGGCCGGGTCGCGGGGGCAGCAGCCCAAGCAGAGAAGCCCAGACCTCCCTCTCCCCAGCCACCTCCTCCAGCTTGTCCAGTGGAACACCAGGGCGTTCCCAGGCCAGCCAAGAGATATAATCTCTCCAGCATGTCCTGGGTCTGCCCCAGGGCCTCCTCCCGCTGGGACATGCCTGGAACACCTCACCCGGGAGGAGCCCAGGAGGCATCCTTGTCAGATGCCCGAACCACCTCAACTGGCTCCTTTCAATGTGGAGGAGCAGCGGCTCTACTCTGAGCCCCTCCTGGAGGGCCGAACCTCTCTCTAAGGGAGAGGCCAGCCACCCTCCAGACATCAGTGCTGTGGAAAATCTGTGGAAGGAGCTGAAGCTCTAAGTTCAACCTAGAAACTGAAGGATTTAGTTTTTCTGCAAGTGGCCAAAATCTCTCCTGAGATGTGTGCAAACCTGGTGACAAACTACGAGGCATGTCTTACCAATGTGATGGCCAACAAGCATTTCTCCACTACATACTAAGTCATGTTTTAATTGGGGATTGAGTCAATGACATGCAAAACTACTTAGGACTTTATTGTAATGTGTTTTTCCTGGATTTTTGATTGATATTCTGTCTCTCGCCATTAACAATCTAAGAAATTCAGCAGGGTATCCAATACATTTTCCCCACATTGCAGTGCAGTGATGGCTGTAATGTGGTTGTGCTGTTAGCAACCTGGACCTAGAGGTCCAGAAAAACATCCTCTGTTTGACATTTGATGTAGAAACACATCATCTTCATGCAACAGTTAATTTATCTCATAGCAGTGACCTCCTTAGTCGGTTTATTGAGCTCAGACCTAGAATCTGTTTTGTGTCGAAGGGTTTTTTGTCATTTTTTCTGGAAGACTTAGAAGATCAGCTTTCATCACCATCATCATCAAAAAATATTGTGAGAGTCATATATATGTACAGTTAAAAGTGTGTAAAACCTGTTTCGGTTCTGTTTTAGACCAGCTGTCTTACTTCTCTCACACACTCCTTTTTCTGGTCGCATTCTCTCGTACTCTCCACTTTCCTCTAAGATTGCTGTAACCTTTGCTGGTCCTTTATAATGAGGAAAGAGTTTCCATGGCAACAAGTTGCCCCAAGGTACAATTGATCCTCAAGGGTCTGCAGACATCACCGTCACTCTGTTTATTTGCAAAGTCCATCTTTCAAGGCAAGTCCAGCCAAGAGTATTTACAGAGTGCCTTTAACAAACAGGTGTGCCACCAATCTGCTCACAAAGGAACAAAAGAGGCAGCAAGTGTGATTAATAAAAGATATAAAATAAATCCAAGTTCAGCACACTTGTCAGCAGACATCCACTTTGTTTTGGTGTCCTTCAGCAAAACACTGAATCCCTGAATACCAGCGCACACTCCCGACCTCCCTGACAGGAAGTCACACTCTTTAAAGCCAGAGGCAGTAAAGACTGTGACTGGAGAATATAGTCCTGGTTGGCCTTAGAACAAAATAGTAAAATAAACAAAATGCTTACTGCATGATGATCCTCTTAAAGGGGCATTCTACTGCTTTTAATGCCACCTTCCTATCCGCAGCCACCTTCCTATCCGCAACTGTAACTGTACTACTATTACAGTTACAGTTTATTCTCATTTGTGACTTTTAAAGATCTACACGTATGTTTCATTCAGCAAATTCAAAGCACAAGAAATCCACAATCATCCAGTGAATGCATTTGAGTTATATGACGATAAGGCTGCACCCCAACCAATGTGACAGATTCAAAGTTAGGTTAACCCAGTGACTCTCAAAGGGATTAGATCTGATTGGTGGGGCACAAGTTACCTGGCAGAAAAGTCATGTGGAACTAATGTTTAACATCGGGATCACTTTTACGGTGGGACAAAAAGAAATTCACAGCAGTCAGGTTAATAATATGCACATCCGCTACAGCCTGCACATATCAACAACAACAGGACCTACTTCATTCTGTTTTAAGTCGGCGAGGCATGATTGCGGATGCCGCTTATGCACCTCCGACTCCCCCACAGCCAGGCCATAGACCACACCCCACCACAGCTCTGCAGTCAAAAACAGGTTCACTGCAGCCACTAAGAGTGAATAATATTAAACTCTCACTAAATTATATATTTTTCATCTCTGTTCACAAGTTTCTGAATTTCTTTTGTTTTTATAAGACTAAGAATTAATTTTATTTTTCCACGTTTGGCAAAGTTCACATTCTGTTTAACTTGTTGCTTTTTTGAAGAAGTGCTGCAGACTGATGAAGCAGTCTAGTGACAAAAGTTACAAATAGTTGTTTGGGATGAAATTTGTTTGTTTAAAACAAAAATTACTGAAGGATTCATTGTGAATGAGTTTATTATCTAAATAAAGTTGCAGCTCAGCTTTTCTGTCATTGTTTGGGGAATGATGCAAACAGTTTGAGAACCACTGGTTAACCCTGTGTATGAAAGACAGAAAAAAGGAAGGTGTGGGAGGACCATTTACAAAGCAAAAACAACATTACATTCCTATTATAATTAATGTAAGTAGGTATACCGAGCATGGCAGCAGTGAGCAAGGTGTGCATTTATACTGCTAACATTTGTATTGTAAATATAGAAAAGCTCATTGTTTTTTAAGAAATGCTTCAGAAACTTCATATTTTACTTCATTTCATTGAACTTCCTATGTAGGAATGATTCAAGTATCAAAACTGAATGCAGCACACCAGCATTAGGAGCTCAAGAAACACAGCCAAGTAATGCAAACTTCTTTACCCATGTTGTGAAGGAAAAAACAGCCCAAACTTCATACATCAGGCATTCAGCTGGATTATTTTTCCAGAGAGAGAGAAGACTCAGGAACACAGGACACCAGGAGGAGGAATAAACACATTTAATCCAAGAAACATGATGTTCATACATAGCAGATCAGTCACTATGTTAAACTACCCAAATGAGGAGCAGGAGGTCATTAAAGGTCATGTATGATATCAAAATGCTGGTAAAGAGAGTAAAAGATGATATGGCAGGTGAGGATATATATATGTATAAAGCGCCTTGAGGCAACTGTTGTTGTGATTTGGCGCTATATGAATAAAATTGAATTGAATTGAGGAATGTAAAGTAGGCGGTATACAGTATGCAGTAAGAAGACTAATTATTAATAAGAAGAAGACATGGCTCAAAACAGCCAGGAAACAGTATATGCATGTTTTCAACTGAGGAAGAGGCTCGAGGTGAGGAAGAAGATGACATTTTATTACGATGCCGGTGGCGTCGACTCTTTTCTATGCATTTGTGCTTCTTTGGTGAAAGTGACCCCTCCTCCTTTGATAAAACAAAGGACCTACTTCATGCTGCTTTATATCTTTAGCCTGAAGCCACAGACACAAATTGAAAAGGAAGGCAAACGTGACTTCACTGCTCCTTCACCTTTGGTGCAGCACAGATGTGCCTGGTCTTTTGCCACGTACGGCCATAAGCAGTTACTTTGAAGGGAGCTGTCCTTCCTGGCTTCTGTATTCAGATTTTTCTATTAAATTTTCTAACTATAGATAAATATAGACAATACAACAACATGAAGTGTTTGACAGCAGACATTTGGACTCATCATAACATTAAAACCATGAGTGAAACAAATCTTTTAATTTATTTCCACTGCAGGGAAGCAAGTAGGCAGACTGCAGGACTAAGGAATGCGTTTGTATAAACATCTTAATACAACCAGCTGCTCTTCTTGTCAGCTGTGAAAAAATATTAATTAAGAAGGGGTCAGTTTGTACCCACCCACGCACCCTAAGAAGACCTCTAATTAGACAGTATGAATGAAAACACCAGTGTTGTTTGCGTGTGGGGGTTAAAATGAGATAATCTGCAAATATAGAAAACTAGCAAGAATTCAAGTTGCTTCAGATTCACTTCCTCAGTTTCTCCAGCGATATGCCTCACCAGAAAAAAGTCTGCTTTTATGTAATTGCCGTACAGCTTGTAGATGTTGGGATGTTTTCTACCTCCACAATAAGTTTCTCCTAGTTATACTGTGGCAGCTACGAGCCAATAGAAAAAGACAAGCTAAAACCTGACAAGAGCAGAAGCATGGTACAGTAGCTGGAAGGTGCCAATCCTGGGAGCAAGCCTGAAATAAAACGCTGGCTCCCCCGAGTGTGGACCACCGTCAGAGCTGGAAAATAGGACAGGATCAGCGTGTGGATGTGGGTACCCTGAAAAGAACAGAGAAGGTTGTTTTGACGTGTAGAAAAAAATGACACACTCTATGTGAGGAAAAGTGTGTCTTGGAACAGAGTGTGATTTGTTGAGCTTTACCGGTGATGAGTCTTAGGTTTGCTTGTTGGAAACAAGTTAGAGAGCTGGATTCTCTCTGTGAGGTGCCAAATTAAACTCCAGTCAACCTGGCTGCAGACTGAATTTGTTTAAGGCACGTGTCCTCCCAGGCTGGTTGATGGACTAGTACCTCAGTTACACACCATCTGTGCTCCAATTACCAAATGGCTTGCTTAAGCATCCATGTGGAGTCTGGAAGAGACAGGCAATATTTATTTTTATTTTTATTTTTTTGCCTTTTGTTCTGCTGACTGATATGTCATTTGGTTTTAGTTTGACATACTAATTGATTTTGGGGGGATCTTCCTGTTTTCTAATCTCATACCAAGCCTCATACTCTGTGAAAGGGACTGTTTGAAAAGAATGATGGTAAAGGTTATGCTAGTATAGGTTTTCATACTGTGAGGCGTGCATAAAGTGAAAACGTTTAAAACAGATTCATGCTGGTGTTCTCAAAGCAACAGGATGGTTTGTTGGCGTTGCTCATTTGGCCCATTGCAGCAGCAGCACGAACTCAGAGGGGCAAAACGGCACATAAACCCCCCCCTCAGCACTCAGCTGTGCCAGTCAGTCCTAAAAGTCCTTCCAGGAGTCACAACTCCAAACCTGAGCACACACATTTTAAAGAGTTTAACAGTTCTAACTAACAGATGTTAGAATTAATGATAATTCCTCTATAATTGTATTTTATTTTAACTAGTTTTTGACAGAATTGGTTCAGGTAGTGTTCTTTTTTTATTTTAAATAATTTTCATATCTAGTTTTTATTTTAGTTTTACCACTAAAATGACTGGATATGAGACCACCCGTAAAAAGATTCAGTTTTTCTGAATCAAAGATCATTTTTCTGCTTGTTGCCAAAGATTTTAGAGATTTTATCATCTACTGTACATGATATTAATATATGTGGAGAATCCAGAGAAATCTGTGCACTATGATCTTCAGGCTTTCAGGCGTCACCGTTTTTAAGCAAACACGACTGTGCGTGGGCTCAGGAAGACTTCTGCACAGCATTGTCAGTAAACACAGTTCATCGTTTAATCCACAAGTGCAATTTTAAACTCTTCAATTTAAATAAAAATAAAAAACAAAAAGATTTCTGTGCCCAGGCTTTTTGAATCTGTCCTGTTACCTGTCTGCTATCTTCAGTAATCACAGATGTAGGTTCCTCCAGGCTGAACAGGAGTGGGGCCAAACAGCATGTTATCAACACTGTGTTCAAAACCCAGCATCTGTGATGGTATGAGGAGAATTAGTGTACATAGCACTGGTAGGGTATACACTGGAACCACTAATGCTGAATTATACTGAAGCCTATATTCAAGGGAACATTTACGCGTTTTACAAGTCAGCTTGAGCATTGTCTCAGCATCTTAGTGATTTATTTATTTATTTGGATGTTTATCCAGTAACTTCTGTCCCCTCCGTGTCTTCATCCCGCTCACTCGCTCCGTCTTCTTTTACCCTGCTAATCTGTTTCTGTGTCTCTTTGTGTTGTTCTTGCTCTCCGGTGTTGAAAATGTTTTTTCTTTTCCGTGCTGAGGAGAAAGAAAACGAGTGTGATGACGGATTTTCTGCTTGGTGGCATCTTATTGGAAACCAAGCATCTATAATTAAAATGCTGACAATGCCTTCAAATGCTAAACTATCTCAAACATCTGTTTTTCCCTCTCTCTTACACACACACACAGAGAGAGAGAGGGGGGAACTGGCTATGCTTCCAGTTAAAGAGTGAAGACAGAATGCACACAGCACACAGTTCTTTACTGTCCATTGGAGCGTTAAATATAATTAACTACTGAAAGTTTCCACATACTTATGTATAGCATACAAGTATGCTATACATAAGTATGTGGAAACTTTTATTGTATTGTCCCATATCAAAGATATGGAGGCATATCTGTGCATGGAGCAATAAGGAACCCTTTATTTTATCAGGCTTCTGAATTTTGTTCCCGGATTTGGATACAGTTACAAGTTACAGTTACTGTTCCTGCAGTCAGGCAATAATACATTTTCTCACCTAACTTGAGGATTAATATTTATTTAATTTGGAAAGTTGGGCTGTTACCATTGCAATTCTTGCTTTATTTGTATTAGTTTATACGTCATTGTCCAGTCTTTGTCATGTATTATTTACTGTCTAGAATTTAAGTCAAATTGACACATTGTGAAACAACTTAACTTGTGTTGTTGTTGTTTTTAATTGTGAACAAAGCAGGACAGCACGACACATATCAAGGACAAGGATATAGAAGACTTACAAGAATAACACAAACAGGAGAACACTCGTATGAATATGGGGATATTAGTGATAGAAGAATGAGTGCATATGTGCACAGCACTGCTATGTGAGTAAGTTTAACCAAAACCAGTCAGTAATCAAATAAATGCTAATAGTAACACAAAAGTCAGCAATAACAACAGTCCCCATCCTGCTGTTTGTGGAGCAGCTTTGCTAGGCTGACCAACATGCTGTACCCGTCTGCTGTCACCAAAAATTTGTAATGACTTGATACTGTTTGTATCCATTCCTTTAGCTTAGCTGCAAAGAAGCCAGAAGTCATAACTACATACTTAAGCATACAGTCCTCTGGTCATCTGCTGTGGCTAAATTCACACATAAATTAGTATTTTTTAACTCTTTGCCTCATAAATACAACATCTGACCTTTTCTTAACGTCGCAGTGCTTCGTGTGTGTAGGACTAAAGAATGTCCTGACCAATCGGGTGTCTGGTTGTATAAATGTGTTGGATTAATCAGAGAATTCTGTTAAAGAAGATTGTTGATTTTTTCTATTGCAAATTGATCTTTTCTCCAGCAGCTCCTGAGAGACAAAAAACATTTTCCATGGAATGTGAGTGCAAAAGAAATCTCTTCTCCCCATTTTTACCCACACTTTCCTGACACTGTTTTTTTTGGAGAAAGAAGGGCTGAAATTGACCTGTAATACACCTCAGTGAGAATTGCCTCTGGTTCTTCTCCAAAGATCTGTGGAGAGTCTATTACAAAGATTTCACTTGCTCTCAGTCGAGATAAAGCTGCTGCTGGCAATGACGTCAGAGAACAGAATGAGGAAGCAGTGCGCCCGTTCAATCCAGCTGGTTCGGGTAAAATGGGATTTGAGTGCCACTACACTCAGACAATCCAATCATTTACTACTGTGAACAACAAAGCTAAGTTCGGGATGACTCAGCTGGATGCATCTAAAAGCTCCAGGCACTGAGGAGACACTGCACGGTCAGTGCCCATTGTGTATGTTTTGGCATGCTATTACAGGCAAACAGTGTCCGTGTGCCATAGGGACGTGAACCCAACAAACCCAATCAGACACCTGATGAGATTTCACTCAGAGAGGCCTCTTCTGGTCACACAGGCTTAGTGCATTAGCCACATTCACCTGTATGACGAATGGATTCCCTATTATCATTGCACTGTCTGCATGTAGGTGATGTTACAAAGGTGATATCAGGCCTTGGTTAGTCACGCTCTTCATGTCATGTTAGGCCTTCTACACTTTCAGCAACAACCCATACTGATATACTATGTAACCTTTAGAATATCTCACATGTTGCACAATTAAGACTTTATTATGTATGACTTGAAGAGGCACTGTTAAAAAATGTGTTTTCTTCAGGATTATCCATGTGGCAAATTGTACAGTAGGAGGCACCTTAAACATTACATCAGTGGGGAAAGTTTCCCACAAACTGCAAGACAGAGTCATTTGTTTGAAGTCATTTGTGGTTCAATATAAAACATAAGCACTTGTGTTCATTAAAAACAATCTTGGCAGTCGTTGTCATGTGATGGAACAGCTGTGGTAAACAACTAATCGCAAACATATATTTACAGTATTATCATCTGCACCTTGGAAGACAGAATTTACAGTGAAGGAACGCCAACAAACATGCAGCTGTGAAACCCATGAACTCGCCTTCAGCCTGCCCTGAGCAGCACCAACACCAACAGATGGTGTGAGTTACAGAGACTTTGAGTTTAAAATTTTAAAATGCTGCCTTTGAATATTTTTATCATTAATAAATATTACAATTACAATAACAATCACTTTAACTTGGAATCCAAGACCTTCTGAAATGAACTATACACTGAACCTTTTACCTTTCCTCTGCCACCTTAGCTTTTTCAGAGCTGTTGTTGTGCTGCAACCTGTCTCTTCTGCTGAAACACCATTAAAGTCCCAGCTGGCAGATATTCATATAACAGTGTACACCTCTCTCTGGCTTGGTTCAACCCTCTAAAGCCACAAAAGCAAGGGTGATTATAGTTCTTTATTGAAGTGGAACTTTTCTATTGCTACTGACTGCCTGTGAAAGCCACCTCCTCAATAGGACACTGAGAAGTATGGGCACTTCATCCACACACTCAGAAGCAATGCACCTACAGACTGGTTGTGAGTACTCTGTGGTATTTGGGATGGCTCTACCACTACTTAACTACAAGGGGAAAAATCTCTGGTCTGCGTCACCATAGTATAAAACAGGAAGCTTGCTTGTTTTGAGGCCCTTAAGATTGCTGTCAATGAAATAGCTCTTATCCAGGAAAAGAACAACAGAAGAAGAAGGGTGACTAGGATGAGCAACAGCAGAAGGCTGTGCTAGCAGTAAGCCACCAGGCTGAAGTGAACACATTAGAAAGATCCAAATAAAATAATACCTACACGTACCAACTTTTCTTAGCCAGCACGGAGTAGCGTTGCTTTCATTTGGGTTTTTTCTACCTGTCAGCTATAAAAATTAGCTCTCCCCTCTCAGTGCTTTTCACCGCCTGCTGAGAGGCAACCTCTGCTATACAATATTACATTAATAAGAGAGAGCTTATTGCTCCCACAGGATTTAGCATTTACCTTAATGAAAAATGTGTTATGCTAACTGGATTATTATACACACACACTAGCATTAGCAGCTGTGCCAACTCTTTCTCCTCTCCACAAGCTAAAAATATGGAACACACAAACGTGCACAGGCTCCTACACACACAAACACATGTAGGAGATGCTAAATAAAGATGAATGAGGTTTGATATTGTCGCACCGGTACAAAGGACATTTCCTCTGACCTGCATCTCTGCTGTGTCAGCACTGTTCTTGTGACTGTGTGTATGCTAACTGACTTTAAAATAAGGCCTCAGCAGAGAGGTGTATTACTGCATATTGGTGAGGAGAAACGCTATACTTCACTAATGACAACAACTGGGACCATAATGGAGGGTCAGTGAAAAAGTGCCTACGCAAAGAAAGTTTTTTAATCGACCAGTAAACTATTTACAACTTCAGGTTATTGTTTACTGAACAATGGTCTTGGATGTATCTCCGTGATCCATTTTGAAAAGTTTTCCCTTATGGATGTAGCTCAGTGTAAGAAACGTTAGCTTATTTAACATCTAAAAATTGTTAGCTAACTCAAATTTAGCATTTAGCACCAAAGGAGAATGCATGGGGTGTAGACCCATGGATTTAGTATTTAGGCAATGAAGGGGGAAGACAACTGGCAGCTGTTTTTTTAGGTTCATTAAAATGTTTCAACTCTCATTTGAGAGGCTTCTTTTCTTCTAAAAACTGGGTACCAGGTATTTAACCCCAGTGGATTTTGTCACAATGGGGCTGCCGACCCAACCTAACCATAGACGTTTGATAGTAATTTGTCCAAGTGTGTGCCAACTAATTTTAGCCTTTTTTGTTTCAATATCTGCGCAACAATTATATTGATTTGTAAGTGGAAAGTTCCCAGTTAGGCCCTACCCTTCCCATCCCTGTTTACCATCCTTTGGTTCGTTAGTCAAGTTGCTGTTATAGTGGACGGTACTGCAAGCTGGAAAATCACTCTTACCAGAACAGACAGTAAGTGAAGAGCTGGTTCATTTATCACAATGCCACATTCACTGAGGCTGTAGATCAGACCAAGGAGCACAATTAGTAGCTGCAGCCCAAAACATTGGAACACAAAAGACTCACTGGAGAAGGAGCTGATTGTACAAGAGGTGATGAAAAAGCTATGAGAGCAGAACCATAAAAAAGGCCTTATCTGATTTAAATCAATCTATTATCACATTTGGTGTCACCTTGTGCATATCTGTGTTGTCTGTTATTTTTAGATCACTTTGTATGATTTTTCCATTGTCCCATTCTACTTGTGCCTCTACGATGGGTGCTGGATCTCGTAACTAAATCTTTACAAAGATTTTATAAAAACAGTGATCCTGCAACTTGATTTTTCATTTTTGGAAAAAGGAAATAGAATATAGTTAAATCTTACAAATGATATTCATTGTTTATGTTTTGGTTCATTTAATCTTCTTTAGCTCCTGGGTTTCCTAGTTCTTTGTTCATGTAGACTCTTTGTGCCAGCTCCCCCTGTGGTAAGTCTCCCTTGTTGGTTAGCGTGTCTAATTTGTCATGTCTCATGTCAAATGTTGAAAAAAAAAAAAAAATTGGTACTATTATTTCTAAATACAAAAAATAATCCCACGTTAATTAAAATGCAAAGTAAAGCTTATTTAATAGAAATATTATTTGTTACAACATTACGCCCCCCTCCCCGCACGGTGCGCCCCCTCCCTTCCCGTATCATGGTTCCTTTTGGACGTCACCACATCAAAAAATCAACACAAGATGTCAAAACGGCCAAAACTGTCAGGTGCCCAGGGAAGAAAAAAGAGAAAAGAAGAGGAGGAGAAACGAGAAAAAGACAGAGGTAGGTAACGTTAGCCTACATGAAATTATTTGTCTGAATGTGATAGTAACCTAAATTTTTAGCATTAAGCTAATGTTACATGATTCGCTACTTGCTAATCAATAAATAGCTAGTTAACTGTTTTAACGTCAGTTAATATTGTGGAGGGGGCTAAATTGTTATGGAAAATAATAATGTAACGTTAGGTAATTACAGTACTCCCACCTTTCCCACCATTCCTCATTTGTATTCATCTTTTAAGCAGGTGTTTTTTGTTTACATTGTTATTGCCTTCTGGTTAGCTAACGTTTACCCTGCAGGTAATAGTCACTTTTCCACCCCTGTATATATTATAGTTGTAAGCCTAGTTGTTAAAGTGCACATCATTAATGTTAATTAAGCAATATCACATGAGAGGGAATGCTGTTTTTTAATATGAGCACTGCTGTGATTCGGTCAAAGATAATCATAACATAACATTCTCATATGATATTATACTGTTACTTTGCATTCTGCTATTCAGCATTTCACTGTAATGATGACAATAAATTGAATCTAATCTAATTTGCATATCAGTTAACATCATACATATATCTCTTTGGTTTTTCATTTATATTATATCATTTCATTTTATTCCTGGAATCATATGTTTTTATTATTAGACTTTAATACTCAGTGGTGTCACATACTCCTCTCTTCAGATGTACTGTTGAAGTTTCTAAATCCCACCCCTGGGCCATCTACCACATCTACCGCTGCTGCCTCCACTTCAGCAGCACAACCCACCAGTGATGCAGCATCAGCAGCACAACCCAGCCATGATGCAGCAGCATCAAGCGGTCTTCCTGTTGCCTCCACCTCAGCAGCACAACCCACCAGTGATGCAGCATCAGCAGCACAACCCAGCCATGATGCAGCAGCATCAAGCGGTCTTCCTGTTGCCTTATTTATATTGTATTTTTAATTTATTTTATCCAACTTGTTGACACGTTTTATTGTGTTTATGTATGTAAAATTTATTGTATTTCATATATTCATTTTTTATTTTTTGTATTCATTTATTTATTCATATTTTTTTTTATCTTGTTAATTATTCTGATTGTGAATTTGTTTTCTTTAAGTAAAAAAAAAAAAAGGTCAAAGACAAAGCTATTCAGTTTCTTGTGAGTACATACACTACACTGCCGATGTAGGGGGGCGCCACCTAAAATCTTGCCTAGGGCGCCAGATTGGTTAGGGCCAGGCCTGCGCATAGGTCTACGTTAGCCTGTGGCGTTAGCTCGGTTAGCCACGTCTCCGTGAAGATAAACAAGCTGCACTCACGGTATAGTCTGTGGTTGTTCAGAGCGCACAGTTCATCAATCTTATTCTGTAGCGAGTTCACGTTGCCCATGATCACTGTCGGGATTGATGGTTTGAATCGCCTCCGGTGATCCGCTCTCCTCGCTCCAGCTTTGCAGCCTCTGTAGCTCCTCCTTATCTCAGCCGGGATGTTGTGTCGCATGCCGGTCTGTCCCTTTGTTCTTAGTGCCAGCAGCTCCACTCTCGAATAGATGAAGGAGCTGGTTCTAGAAGTTTTAAAAAGTGCATTATCCATCTTGTATCGCTATATCTAAGAGGTATAAGTAGAGTAACTAGAGGAAGGTGAAATAAAGTTTGAAAGCCTAGTCTCTTGGCCTGTGTTCACTCCTGGGTCCTCCACGCACACTCCAAAAAGCAGATACTAGATGACACTAGTATGGGCTCAAAATGTGGTCATAAATATTTTGTACTTGTAAATCGGTTTTGTACTTGTAAAAAAGATTTGTATGTGTAAAAAAGATTTGTATGTGTAAAAAAGATTTGTGCGTGTGTAAAAAAGATTTGTGTGTGGACTTAGCCCAAAAAAACCCCTGCAAGTTACAAGTACGAATTTTGACCCTATTTTTCTTCCTTTAAGCTGATTGGTCAATGTCATGTCAATCACAAATTAAACAATCCAGTCAGAGAACAGATGGGTTTGGCTGTCGGAGGGGCACTTTTTTGAACTGCAGGTCCTTGAAGGGTAATCTCTATATAAATATCCGATAGCAGTTAGGTCCCCTTACTTTCAGCAGCTGTTGAAAGGATAAAGTTGTGGTATGTCAGTGGTTAGAAATACCATTATTACTTTAGGATTAGTTTAACACAACGTCAGGGCTGACCCGGGACCATTGCTGTGAGTCACAGTGCACAGCATAAAAATCCTTTCACATCGGATGCAGGATGTGCTGCTAATGCTAATTGCTAACTAAAAGCAAAGGATCCAGAATTTGTTGCTGGCTGCTGAGCTCTATGGGTTTTTGAAGCAGCTCTACCTGCACTAGATGCACCTGCTCCTTGTCGTTTTTATCTCGGACTTTATGTGAACTACAAGAGTTTGTGGGGGTTTTTTTGCTAGTTCTTCAAATGTTCAATAAAAACATGTATGCTAATTCATAACGAAGAAAGCTTTGTAATGAAGACTGTCATTTCCAAAACACTGCCCCCCCTGCGTCCGCAGCGCTGTTGAAAAGGCTGTGGAAGTCCCTGTATTAAACACGTAGTCCTGTGACACAAAAATCACCAAACTCGGACGACCACAGACTGTTTTCCTTCGTGGTGATGAAGGAAAATGCTGGGTTGGCATGTAAAAGGGCATTTATTCCCTTCAAAGACCTGCAGTTCAAAAAAAGCGCCCCTCCAACAGCCAAACCCATCTGTTCTCTGATTGGATTGTTACATTTGTGATTGACATGACATTCACCAATCAGATGAAAGGAAGAAAAATAGGGTCAAAATTCGTAGTTGTAACTTGCAGGGTTTTTTTGGCTAAGTCCACACACAAATCTTTTTTACACATACAAATCTTTTTTACACACGCACAAATCTTTTTTACACACGCACAAATCTTTTTTACGCACGCACAAATCTTTTTTACACACACAAATCTTTTTTACACACACAAATCTTTTTTACGCACGCACAAATCTTTTTTACACACACAAATCTTTTTTACATATACAAATCTTTTTTACACACACACAAATTCTTTTTACACATACAAAACTGATTTACAAGTACAAAATATTTATGACCACATTTTGAGCCCATACACTAGCGCTGACTCAGTTTCCGAAAGTGTCCTCTGAAACCTCAGACCAGCTACACATAGCTACATACAGGGTTTGATTGTCAATCAGAGTTCTATATCCTGAAGTGTCTAACTCCTCACCGGACACGCTGCCAAAATGAAAACTCCCAGAGATGGAACTATTTGATCTCACCTTTTCATGATAGGGTTACGGGATCGATGCTATCACAACAAATAGAATTCAAATTGTGGGAAACATCGTAAACTTACAGGGAAAATATCTGTGGCTTTTTTTTCTACCAACATGATGAAAATATTGCAGTGCTTGAAGAAAAAGTACAACATACCAATCACGCTTTTAAGCCAGATAAGCAAACTCCTGATTGCAGAGTCTCCTGGCTGTAAAGCACTACAGGTAATCTTGCTTTGATAGTTGTACCAGCAAAAATAAAACGTGTATAGAGAATGGAAACATTCAAAGTGGGAAGCTGCTTCATGGTGTGATAAATTGGATGTTGCTGTGTCCTCTGTTTTGTTTTGCTTCATACATATTGTTATTGTTTCACCCTGTCCTGTCTCGTAGTAGCGAGGCGCAGCAGAAATCTCTGATTGTTCTGTGGTTTTAATCCCCCAGACTTATGTAGCCTACCACAGTTCTGTGCCGTGCTTCAGTGCTTCTCCACACATGGATGAACTGCTGATTATACTTCAACTTTCAAATGAATCAAACCAGATCAAAGCACAGACCAAGAAGGGCAAGTTTTTTCCTCTGAGAAGTTAAGACGCTACCAACAACTCGTACTGTTTTCCTTGCAGAAACTCTGCTGCTTGCTACCGTGAGTTTCTGTTACTTCCTTAACATCTGGTTTATTTTACTTGAGTTTGCATCGATGCATTTCCAGTCCTTGATTTCCCAGATTAATTTCATCTGTCTTGTTTCCAAATTAGCTCTCTGCATTTAAACCAGTAACTCTTTTTATTAACTGTCAGCTTGTATTCTTACTTTCTGTAGTCTGCACTTTCTCTGCAAACCTTTGGTTCCTGTGTGTTCTAGTGGATTTATTTTGCCATCAGTCTGCCTGGACGATGGTTAGATTATCATATATATCAACAATGGTCTCAGTGGAAGGGCAGCTGTCAAGAAGCTATTCCTAAGAAAGGCTGAAGTAAACAAAATTACACAAGGCCTGGACTGAAAATCAGAGACAACAGGTCTTATGGATTGCTGAGTCTGGACCTCAATGTTATTGAAGAGGTGTGGCATCATCTTGACAGAGAAAAGAACAAAAGGTAAGCCACATTCAAAGAAGAGCTTTGGATGTCCTTCAAGAAGCCTGGAGAACTATTCTTGAGGACTACCTAAAGACATTAAAAGAAAGCTGTAGTTTAAAGAATAAAGGTGGCCATACCAAATATTGACTTTCAAGCTGTTAGAATAGTGAAAACTCAGTTTTTGCCTCTGTTTCAATAAATCACTTGTTTTCAGTCTTAGATCATTTGACCCTGGGGTTTACTTCAGATGTGCGATTATCTTAATACACATTTATGATTCTAGTTTGCAAGGTATTACTGACAGGCACCTGACACGTGAGGAAAACGAGAAACTCTCCACATTATCTTTTTTCAGGATTAGTTTACAGTACCTCCTTCTGTAACAGCAAACATATAAATGGCACTTGTGCACACAGCGATCCACAAAGTTAAGAAAAGGATTTGCCAGTGGAAGGAGAAACTAAAAAAAAAGCAAAACATCATAAACTTTCATATATGCAGGTAAAACAGATGGATTACAAAAGGGTGGAAATGGAGGGTTTGTTATGCTGCTAGTCCACTGAACAGCTGACACCGGTGGTTTAGATGGATCCCAGGGATAATTTATCAGCCATATGTTTGGATTTCCTTCTGTCTTTGGCATTTGACGCAGTCAAGATTAACCGTGGACGTGGCTACATGATGGGATAGAGTTCAGTCTGCTCTGCTGTCTGGTGGGGATCAAAATCTATTCTAACAGCTGTGATGAAACAAGATACAAACTTTTCAGAGTCACAGTTGTCGGCAGAGTATTCCTTCATGTTTTTAGTTTTCTGTCAGCCAAACTATGAGCAGAACCTTATCTTGTATGCAAGTTCTGTAGCAAAGGCATTAGGGATTGTACATTATTAAAGAGAGCATCAACCACTACTGACTTTCAATTGTGTTTTAAAAACTTCACACACTGCACAAAAACTACTCCATGTTTTGGTGATTCACAATCACAATAAGGACAGCGTCACAAAACGGGGTTTCAGTTCAAAATCAAGAGCTATTAGCACAACGTTTCTGATAATCGGTCTGACATGTGAAACCTAAAACACAAACCTTTAGGTTTCACAGTGCATTTAGTGGTACGTGGCTCTATGTACAATTGTGACAGGTACAAAGTCAGTGAGAGGGAACACTTTGGCTCACAGCATCTATGGCTGGAAATTTCAAGACCAAAGCTTTAGCTCAATCTAATCAGTGCTATTAAGTCCTGTATCACACACCAGCGGGTCCTTACACAACCAGCTTCCTCTTCTAAGTGCTCGACACATGCTAAATTCAACCTTGGCTAGTTCGTAGAACTACTGTGTTTTTCCCCAGACAGCATTGTTCACACAGCAGTCTCAGTGGACTTCAAATGAGTGTTTCCTGTGGGGAGAGCACAGGGAAGCAATAATTACCTGAAGCTCTTCAAATGCTGCTGTTGTGAACACACAAACACACACAGTGCACATGAGTTACAGATACAAGAATGGGCAACCGGACACCTCACTCTTTTCCCCTAACTGACGAGAAAAAACACAGAGGATGACATTACCTTTCCTGTACTCTGTTCATTTAAACTAGAAAAAGCAAGTTCCTTCCTTATTATTCAGCTTTCGGATATGACAGTATATTAGATTTACATGTTTCACATAAAAAAAGGAAACATTTTTGGTTCAACTTCAATGTGTGTCCGCTGTGAGTTGGACAGTGTAAGAGGTATAGTGGCACCCTCACCACCCTCGTCCAGCATCCTTTTAAAGGCCCTTTATTCATATTTTGTCCATTTTTTGTCTTTCCTCACTTGCTGCTAAACTGAGCTTGTCCTTTCTTGTTGAACCCAACAGGGTTAAAGATTATGTGCTCAAATAGCTGTGGGAATTAACTGACTGTACTATTGCACTATCACCTGGCAGCGTGGCACTTCAAATTTAAAAGATCCATTAGTGCCAGATCACATCGCTCCCTTTTTTATGAAACCTCAAATGAAATCGCACTCTGAGAATATTCACCGGCTTACTTTTCAATATCCTAAAAAACCTCAGCATGTATGTATGGATCTTCTTGATGGAGTGTCGGTAACCTTCTTTTTACTTCTTTTTAAAGGATTCAAACTAATCACAAATGGACTTGAAGTGTCCACACAAACTTGAAATATAGAAATTAGCTTTATGGCGTCATTATTAGTATTTAGCATTTGGTGGTTCGTACTAACAGACTCTTAACCTATTGGAATCATTTATATGAAAATTTAAACTGTATATATAAATTGTAGAGATTTGAAAGGTGCCTGTTTAGCATGTGGCTGAAAACCTCTACCCAAACTGGTCAAGGTAGACGGCCACCTCTCCCTGAGTCTGGTTCTGCCAGAAGTTTCTCCCTGTTAAACTGGAGTTTTTCCTTCCCACTGTTGCCAACTGCTTGCTCATATTGGGTAACCAGGTTATTGGGGATTTCTCTGTATTATTGTAAGGTCTTTACCTTACAACATAAAGTGCCTTGAGGCCACTGAGACCACTAAAAAGTGCCATCCATGCAGGGCAAAGCTAGCAGCAATATAGCAATGGAAGGATGAAACGGCAACAAAAATCAATGACTTGTATTGACAACAGATTAAAGAACTTAAACTGGTTAATAACGTAAAGTGGTTTACTCAACTTTTAGGCAAATGACTGAAGTCATTCCTAATGGGAGTGAAGGATACTGCTGACTGGGATGTATGGGGGTAGTAAATACATTAGAGGGTGACCTGTACAACCAGAGCCTGGAAATGTCCTCTAGGGACCCATACAGGGACACTCGATGATTGAACTACTTATACGCACAGGGCCGACCGCTGCATGGTTCACTGAGGCCTTATATGCAAATGTTTTTCATATTGATCTTTTGGGTTTCTGGGCTTCACCAGTGTCTTTATATTTCACAACTGGATCAAACGTTGTGCAGATCACACTTAAACTTTTTGACTTGCCAACCAATACAGGACGTTTCTTTAAACTTCAGCCCTGTTTACTATCCCAAGCTCTGCAAGCAGCTCTGTGCTTGGAGAGTTTTTTTACTTTTTAGACATGAGATACAAGGGCAGCACCAGCTCTGCCAGTAACACGTAAGGGTTTCATCCTCAGCCCATGACTTTGATGAGTCAAATTAGAAGTTAATGCACGCTTATTTATTCACTTTTGTACATGAGTTTCTGTTTGATTAACCAAATTCTCACAACAGATGTCAACCATCAAAGCAGTGAAGCCACTGAATGACAAATCAGCTTGTGTCTGCAGTATGTGTGAGAGCAGCTTTTTCATCCTAAATCTACAACCCCCACTTGGTCTACTGGGACAATACTTTGGGAGGTTTACATTCTCCTCTACACGCACATGGACACACACATACACACAAGTGTGTGCACCAGCCAGCTGGGGTTTCAGGACAAAAGACTAAGAATTCATGATGCTCCTCTGAGGTGATTTGCAATAGAAGCAGTGTTCCACTGATGATAAATCAGCCCTTTAAATGTAATGGAGAAATTATTGCTCACAGCACAAACTGTACTTCCAGTTTCACCTTGTTTGGCACTCAGCAAAACAGAACTTTGGTTTATGACGATGCTGAATGGTGCCATTAATTTCTCTGTAATGGAGTGCTTTGTTAATAACTCCACTTAAAATATGCACTCTCTTGTATTATACTGTAAACTAGATCCTAAAATGGAACACTGTAAGTCTCACCACAGTCATCTTGGAAAATAACCTAGAATAGAGATTGTTTAACAAGCTGTCATCTGGACTTAAATCAAGTCAATCTAGATTCAGTTCAGTTTATATAGCACCAAATCACAACAACACTTGCCTCAGGGTGCTTTATATTATAAAGCAAAGATCCTACAGCAATTCAATTCAATTCAATTCAATTGTATTTATACAGCGCCAAATCACACCAGCAGTCGCCTTAATACTATACAGTAGATCGTACAATAATAGATACTGAGAAAAACCCAACAATCATATGACCCCCTATGAACAAGCACTTTGGCGACAGTGGGAAGGAAAAACTCCCTTTAACAGGAAGAAACCTCCAGCAGAACCAGGCTCAGGGAGGGGCGGGGCCATCTGCTGCGACCGGTTGGGGTGAGAGAAGGATAGGAAGACAGGATAAAGACATGCTGTGGAAGAGAGACAGAGGTTAATAACAGATATGATTCAATGCAGAGAGGTCTATTAACACATAGTGAGTGAGAAAGGTGACTGGAAAGGAAAAACTCAATGCATCATGGGAATCCCCAGCAGCCTACGTCTATTGCAGCATAACTAAGGGAGGATTCAGGGTCACCTGGTCCAGCCCTAACTATATGCTTTAGCAAAAAGGAAAGTTTGAAGCCTAATCTTGAAAGTAGAGATAGTGTCTGTCTCCCGAATCCAAACTGGAAGCTGGTTCCACAGAAGAGGAGCCTGAAAACTGAAGGCTCTCCCTCCCATTCTACTGTTAAATACTCTAGGAACAACAAGTAAGCCTGCAGTGTGAGAGCGAAGTGCTCTAATAGGGTGATATGGTACTACAAGGTCATTAAGATAAGATGGGGCCTGGTTATTTAAAACACCTGCAAAGCCAGGCTTCTACCTTTCTACCTATAAAACCCGGAGAGCTGCCAAATGGCTGGTAGGCTTTTAGCTAAGCTTTAGCTTCAGCCAAGTGGAAGCTAAATTGGCTAGTCATTCATATGTATATTAGGTTGTTACCTGGGAATTCTGGAGGGAGGGGAGTGGGGGTGTGTGATTGAGGGCGTGGGGGAGCTGCTAAAAGCTGTGCACTTCCTTTTGTGTTTCATCTTGATGCATTCTCAATCATCCAGGGAAATAAATCTCCAAAAGTCACCAACTTGGAGTGTTTCAGTTTGCCATCTTAGGGAGAAATCAACACACATGGGTGTATGTCCTTTGTTGCTGAGATTTATTGATAAAAACAGTACAAAAAACCAACCATTTGTACACATATTTACAAATAATAATAAAAAGTGAGTGAGTACATTTCAACATTTTCAGCAATCACTCACAATCCTGGCACTGCCATGGTATCTGTAGTCTGCATTTACCACATGTGTATCTGTTGCAGTGAACACATCGCACAGTGGCATGATTGTTCTTGCATTTGTGTTTGACCTGACACATGGCTCTTTTTCCAGGGCTAGGTGTGGAGGGTTGTGTCCAAAGCAACTGTTCTTTTCTTGCCTTCTTCGCAGCTACATGAGAGTGAGCCAACTCTCTTGCAAGCTCCACCAGGAAGTCCACCCGTCTTTCCTTCGTCCCGGTGCATGCTTGATACAGCACATGTGCATTCAGTGCTGCCATGTCAATCATGTTATAAAACACGGCAACTGGCCAGCGCCATGTTCCTTTGCGGACAGTGTACTCCCGAACCATCTGGTCCATCACATCCACGCCACACTTTGTTTTGTTGTAAAGGGTGACAGTGTTTGGCTTCCTTTTGGTAGTGTTATCAGTCTGAACCACGCTGTGCATGCTGCTAAGAATATAGACTGTCTTCTTCCGTTTGGCCGCATACGCCGTCAGCGTGGCAGCAGAGGTTGAAAACACCTAAGAAATAAGATAAATTGTTATTTCCATAGCCCTTTTACACACAATGAAACACATAAACATAGAACCACAAAAGACCTGCAACATACCTGAGTGGTGAATTCATTGCGATCTGTCTGTCTAGTGGATTGAGGAATTTCCCTGCGAATCTTGTTGACTGTGCCGAGGATGGTGGTTTTCCATCTAAGAAGTTTTTGCGCAAGTGAAAGCGATGTGAAAAAATTGTCCGTGGTAACATTTCTGCCCTTGTCTAGGAATGGTTCCATTGGCCTCATTACTACATTTTCAGAAAGTCTCTCCCCAGTGGGACGATTGGGGTCCTTGCCAAGATATGGGAAGACATTGCAAATGTACTTGGATTTTAGGTCGCAAGCCACCCAAAACTTGATCCCAAACTCAAACACAAATGCAAGAACAATCATGCCACTGTGCGATGTGTTCACTGCAACAGATACACATGTGGTAAATGCAGACTACAGATACCATGGCAGTGCCAGGATTGTGAGTGATTGCTGAAAATGTTGAAATGTACTCACTCACTTTTTATTATTATTTGTAAATATGTGTACAAATGGTTGGTTTTTTGTACTGTTTTTATCAATAAATCTCAGCAACAAAGGACATACACCCATGTGTGTTGATTTCTCCCTAAGATGGCAAACTGAAACACTCCAAGTTGGTGACTTTTGGAGATTTATTTCCCTGGATGATTGAGAATGCATCAAGATGAAACACAAAAGGAAGTGCACAGCTTTTAGCAGCTCCCCCACGCCCTCAATCACACACCCCCACTCCCCTCCCTCCAGAATTCCCAGGTAACAACCTAATATACATATGAATGACTAGCCAATTTAGCTTCCACTTGGCTGAAGCTAAAGCTTAGCTAAAAGCCTACCAGCCATTTGGCAGCTCTCCGGGTTTTATAGGTAGAAAAGCCAAATGGCTGGTCTCTGGGAGTTTAAGTGTTTAAGACCTTGTATGTGAGGAGCAGGATTTTGAATTCAATTCTGGATTTAACAGGAAGCCAGTGAAGGGAAGCCAAAACAGGAGAAATATGCTCTCTCTTTCTAGTCCCTGTCAGGACTCTTGCTGCAGCATTTTGGATTAACTGAAGGCTTTTCAGCAAGTTTTTTGGACATCCTGATAATAATGAATTACAGTAGTCCAGCCTGGAAGTAATAAATGCATGAACTAGTTTTTCAGCGTCACTCTGAGACAGGATATTTCTAACTTTAGAGATGTTGCGCAAATGGAAGAAAGCAGTCTTACATATTTGTTTAATATGTGCGTTGACATGTCCTGGTCAAAAATGACTCCAAGGTTCCTCACAGCATTACTGGAGGCCAAGGTAATGCCATCCAGAGTAAGAATCTGCTTAGATACCATATTTCTAAGATTTTCAGGGCCGAGTACAATAACCTCAGTTTGATCTGAAATAAGCAGCAGAAAGTTAGCGGCCATCCAGGTCTTTATGTCTTTAAGACATTCCTGCAGTTTAACTAATTGGAGATTATGTATCGGAATTTCAGGAGCGGGACCACGCCTCCAAACACGCTCCTTCCGGCTGTCATCTATAGTTCTGCAGTAGTTCAGTTCAGTTCTGCAAGTTGATCATTCTCGTTTACGTGCCCCTCCCTCCTTCTTCTCCATTCTTCAACTTCTTCTCTTCTATTTAGTATATGGGGATCTGCCAGGCCCGGGAGCCACCGCCAGTCCCCTTCGAGGCCTTCCCCAAATCGCAGCTCAATTCATGTCAAAGCATTCACTTTTTCCTACTAAAACGCTGTCAAACATAAATGAGGACGTGGGCCCAGCTAGTGAATTGGTGTGTGTTATCTGGTTTCAAGGACAGATAGAGCTGGGTGTCATCAGCATAGCAGTGTAAATCTATGCTATGTCTTCTAATGATAAGGCTTAAGGGAAGCATGTATAATGTAAACAGAATTGGTCCTAGCACTGAACCCTGTGGAACTCCATAACTGACCTTAGTGTGTGAAGAGGACTCTCCATTTACATGCACAAATTGGAGTCTATTAGATAGATATGATGAAATACAGAGACCTTGAACCTTTTGTCCAAGCACTACAGCTGTGTGAAAAAGTGTTTGCCTCCTTCCTGATTTCCTATTTTTTTCTGTTTTTCACACTTAAATGTTTCGGATCAAACAAATTAACCATACAAACAAATTTTATTAACATAAATTAATATCACATCTTTGTAAAGCTGAGTAATTTCTCTAACTATACCCAGTCCTGATTACTCTGTCACCTGTTCTTAACCAAGAGATTCCTTGACTAAGTAGACCAAAAGATCCTCAAAACCCAGACATCATGCTGCAATCCAAGGAAATTCAGGAAGAAATGAGAAACAAAGTAACTGAGCTCTCAGTCTGGAAAAGGTTATAAAGTCATTTCTAAAGCTGTGGGACTCCAGCAAATTTTTTAACTACATGTCCCATGTATTTAAAAAAATTCCCCTGAAGTTTCAAAACTCATACATTTCACTCTTCACTCACTGATGGCCCACTCAGGTCTGTGTACCTCATGCCTTTGCAACTGCACAACTTTCCACAGTCTCCCTGCTGCTGAATCTCCTTTGCCAAATTACTAAACAACTCTGTGGCAGACTTGTCAAATAATACTGTGTGTCAGGGATCCTTTTGTGAGTTAAACTGTCTTTTAAGAGACATATCACCATCTCGATAAGGAGACAAACACACACACAGAAACACACAGGTGGCCTTCTTCTCTGTGCTTTGTGTCAGACGAATGATTTCCTCCTTCTCTGCTTTTCTCTGTCAATATTTGACACACTTGAAATCCTTGTTTATTGTTTCAACAAAAGATTTTTCTTCTGTCAACAATGAGAAAAAGAATTAGTTGACTTACAAATGTGGAGCCAAAATGCTTTTTGGAGCTGCAGTTACTTGTGCCACTGAGGGAGCAGCTGGTGGTACATGAGTGTGCCAAGTTTGTGTGTGTCTGCCTTACCTTGTAGTCTGGATGGAGGATATCGCATACACATGCACAATGCAGACTTTGTATTGCAATCATTTGGAAGATGCACAGTTCTGATGCAGCAAACTCTTATTATGTTTAACTTCTGTGTGAACAAAGTTTCAGGTTTTGTCAGCAACAATAGGAGGAGTGTTCAGTGTTACTCTGAAATCAGGGGAAACGGAGTGTGGTGAGGCCTGAAAAGGTGTGTTTTTCTTAATGGAATGGAGGAAGGCCAGTACATACGACGAGCCTTGACCAAGTTGAGCGATGGTGGGTTTCGCTACGGAATGAGGCAGCCAATCATTCAGAGAGAGGACCACAAGGTTTGCCCAGCAAGACAGAGTGCGGAGTGTGGCACAATCATCACTTTTTGGCAAAATCTGCCCTTTTTTTAAAAGAATAACATAGCAGCCGCATGATTCATGGACCTGAGCCCCTGATTAGAGACAAACTCACACACCCTGGCACCGTCACGTTAACGGGAGCCAGGCGAGGTGGTTTGATGTGATCAGGATCCAAGGCACCTTGGAGTGGAGGTTTTCTGGGCAGGTTCAAGTGGTAGAAGATCCCAGGGAACGTGAACATGATGGAAAGATTATCGAGCTCATTTGGCCTTGGAATATTATTTCCCAGATGGAGCCGAAAAAAATTGCTTGGGAATGATATTTAGGGAGTGCCTTACTTAGCCTTCTGCCGCTGGAAACTTCCTCTGGATTGTCACCAGAAAACAGACTGATGGATAAGCTGATGAGTCATGGAGCTCATTTTAAAAGAGGTTCATTTTAGCTTTATTTTTGCCCGGCAACACTGGCGATGTTTTGAAGTCTGCCCTTTTTTCATGTTCTATGGGATCTGTATTCCATTTTTTTTCCGATGAAAGAGCAGTGCGTTCCCTCTCGTTAACGCTTCATCAATTATGACTCCCGCATCAATCACTCGGCAGTGCTTCCGTCTTTGTGGCATGTTTGAACAGGACAGCGAGTGTCTTCAGAATGATGTGAATGAAACTTTGTAAGAAAAGAGCGTGTGGCTATGAACAACAACGTGTACTGAGAGGCAATTCATTAACGCTGTGAACTGGGGGTTTTCTTACTTCATATCACTGTTCATTAATCTTCCACTGACAGTTTTCAGTTTAATGAACTTGTAGGAGGACTGCAAAATGCTCTACAGCGTGCTTACATTTTGTGTTGCTCCATGGTTTGTGATGAGTTTTGGGTTTCTTTTACTTTGCTCGCATGTTACTGAGTGTTTTTTCTATCTAACATATGGAATTCTGAGTTTTCCGGATATCTTGCCAACAGATACTTTGACATATAGACTGGATCAAACCACAAACCCTGATTTGTAGCCAACCTGCTCTACCTCCTGAGTCACAACCACCCAGTCAATCCACAGGAAATCGACTCCACCTTTCTGCCATTTTATCACCATCTTTGAGGCATCAAATGAATAAATGATTGCGAGCAGTCGCAGACCTGATCACTGCAAACCAACCGTTTCAAAGGCAACAGCGTCACAAGTTCTTTGCACTCAGCTGTAGTATTTATGGTCAATACCGTGTTCTCCAGCAAATGTTCTTCCTAGTGTTACTGCAACTGTGGCCCAAGCATCAGATAAGAAATAACTTTAATTTTAAGTAAGGAGATTTAATTTATGAAGCCGGGACTTTTTAAAAAAAAAAGTCTGACATTTACTTTTGTTGTTACAGAAAAAACTGATCATCAAAGTTGCTGGTGACTGATTTTCTTGTAGGTTGAGAAATCATGCCAGTAAATTTGAGGTCACCTTTTTTTCTTTCTTTTTTTTAAACCTAACTTTAAAAAAGTTTTTCTTTCAACCATTCAGTCACACATCTCTGCTCTCACTAGTATGTCAGACTTGACTCACAAATCTACAAAAACACATTTAGTTGTTGGACTTCCTGAGTTTGTGTGGGGTGGCTGTGGTACAGCTGGTTTAAGCCATTTGGCGGTTCAGTTCTACATGCTGATTTGTGCTTAGCCAAGACACTGAACCTCAGCTGCCTCTGATGGCAGGCCTGTTGTGTGTTTATGGATGAATAGGTGAATGAGGACCGTTGTAAAGCAGAGCTGATATATTTAAAAGGTCCTAAATAAGTGCAGACGCCTTACCATTCTGTCGCCTCTTGCTGCAGCCAAGCTTCATGGATCATGTTAGATTGAGTGAGATAAAAAATTAATTAAATGAAAATCAAAGTTATTTAAATTTGTGGTGCAATCTTGGCTGAGGTTGAAAGAGCAGGGGATTTTTTCTTTTTTAATTTCATCCTTGTTGTGCTAATCACCTGAATGAGTTCTTTCAAGCAAATCTGCCAGGTACCTTGGCTAAGCAGCTCACAGTGGGATATAGTGTTATCCATAATAGTGATAAGAGCTTATTAATGTAAGGGCGTGCAGGGTGATGCATGCAGAATGAGGGAGATGAACGAGAAAGAAGAAGGGAGAGAGGAACAAACATCACCCGCCTCCTTAAATCAGTGCTTCTCACTGCCTGTGTGTTTTGTGGCTGACACCGCCGAATCATTAGGCTGTTTACCCACCATCCCAGCCGGGCAGATGATTCATAATCGGCGGGCTTTAAGAACAGTTTTTGGGGACTTCCTCTTTGAAAGTCTACTTTTGAGAAAAAGCCTTTGAGAGCAGGGCTGTTAATGAGCTCATGAGTGGACGGCTCTCCGCTGAGGTGCTGTGACTCACCACTTCTTGTCGTGTTTCTCTGCGAGCTCCTCTGAAAATCAGTGTGAAGATTTCAGATTCACAAAGCTTTTTTGGATTCTTTCATTATTTCTTTCATTTCCCACAACAGCTGGTCCTATCTTGTCACAAAGTATTGTGATAAACAGAGAGTTATAATGCCACAGAAACATGTGGACAGTGAAAACACACATACAAAAAGGACTGCAGGATAATGTTGAGAACTTTTCAAGGTTTTTTTTTTACATAAAAATAAGTGATAATCTCTGCCTGGTTTGACAAAAGCACATCCGGTGGCAGAGGACTGAGCTCCGGACACATGAAAATACCCTCCTGGTGTTTCGGTGCTGGTTTATGGTGCAGGGGCAGGACAATAAAATAAAATTCATTTGTGTGTAAAAGTCATAACAAACATTTTATGACACCCCACAAACCAGCCGTGATCTGTATTCACACCCACACGTACACACCTTGGTCATTACGTCCTGTGCCAGTAAGATGCTATGGAAGTTAATGAGGCCACTAGGTTTACTGCCTAAACATACAGACGTCTGAGCACACACACAGCTGGGTGTGTAATGTGCCAGATGCCACTGGCTGAACACACAGTGGGCTGAACAGGAAAGGAACCAACTTTAGCTCAGCAGCATTAGTGTAATTGATGGCACCCATCCTGTCCAAAACTATATTTGAACACAGGGCTTTCTCCTGGCCCAGCAGGCGTGGGTACACCGCGGCCCCTGGAATTCACTCTGCACAGAATGTGACAAATCAATACAAAAGATCACACAGGAAAGAAATGACAGGCAGGTTGTTAAAGATGGATGCTGCGAGCAGGCTGAAATCTTGCTGCAGGATATCTGGATATGAAAGATATTTCAGCTCTTTTTACCTTTTGCTGTGAATTAGTGGAATTAAAATCTGTCATCACTTTCACTTCATCACATCAATCGCTTTTTTAGTGTTAAAGCCTGTCGGTAACCCAAGTTCAGTCAGAGCCGCTTCAGTCAGAGTCAGATTGAATTCTTCTATTTGCAATAATTTATAAATATAAAGTCGTTTTGTTCTAAAACCTTATTTTATATGGAAAACCAGAAGCAGCGAGGATGGGAGCAGGCATAAGTGATAACACACTGAAGCCTGATAAAGCATGAATGGAAGACCATGGGTGATGGTGGGTTGCAAAGGGGCTTACAGAGGTGTACACAACTTTATGCAGGCTAAAGTAGCTTAAACCTTTAAAACCGGTCAGAGCGGGCAAGCTCCGTTTTGTGTAACTACTTTAAATCTCTGTAGAACTGCAACCACGTAAGCTAGCACAATATTTTTTTTTTGCATATGAAACCGGAGGAGTTGTACTTACATCTTATGCCATTAGCTTGTCCTAGGTCACTGTTTCCTTCCACATATAGCTTTGCAAAAACTGCATAAAAAGCACTTGCAAACAGCTGATCGGATCGGCAAAGTGTTTTTCTGGAATATTATGTTTTTGTTGCTGCAACACTTCCTAGGTTGGAATAGACGTCAACACGAACTATCGTATTACCTGGCCGAAACCGGAAGTGACGTTACTTTCGCGGAAAATGTCCTTTTTTACCTTCAGGGCCTTATAAGCCTATACAGGTGTTTTCAAAAGTCATATTTGACTTTATGCTTTTCTGTATAGTTTCTGGGATGCTTAGAACTCAAATTGCACTGCTGGAAATAGTTTATTTTGATGCTCTTTTTTTTTTTTGCAAATTTGCATTACAATATTTATTTTTTCGTTTTTCCTGCAGTATATGAAAATTGGTGTATTTCAAAATTAAAACTATGAAGTTCCCCATTCTAATGCTTAGTTTGTAAAAGTCATCTTGACCATGCCTGCATCCCTAAACAAAGCTTATATGTAGGGATGGGTACCAGTATCTGGTGCCATGATGACACCGGTTCTGACATAAACGGTAGTAACCAGACCGAAAAGCAGCGCACATTTCGGTGCTTTATTTCGGTGCTTTTTTTTTCCTGAGATGTTATACACTTTGAATTCTAGCCAATCATTTTACATTTCCGAGGATAGTTGGCGGGTCCAGGTACGTACGTTCTTTTAGAGCAGAGCTACAGATTAAAAATGCCCAAGGCGAAGCAGTCAAAAGTCTGGCTGTACTTCACAGCAAAAGATGCAAACTCAGCAGCCTGCAACAAGTGCTTTAAGCTGATACTGTGATACTGTCAAAGGAGGTAACACCTCAAATCTGATGAAACACCTGGCGATGCATAGCGGGGTTTTTTAAAAGCCGAAAAATGCGCCATATTTGATAGCTTGCTGCGAGACCTCTCACCGAGCGCATCTACTGCGGGTGTGGTGCCTGTTATCGGACCCGGAGTTAGCAACATCCCCCAAAAACCCGAAGAGTAGAGTCCTGGCCCCTAGCCCTTCCAGTGTAGCAGAAATGATGACGGATGATGATGGCAGCAGCAGCCGTTCTTCTCTGTGTGAGTAGCTTAATGTTGTTCGTGTGTAATTTACATTGAGTAGGCTAACCACATTATTAAATTAATGCATGTAGGGTGAACTAGCAAACACCGTCGTAGTTACATGCAGCTGTCTTCTTGTTTGATGGCAGATACTCCCTTCACCCTGGCCAAAAAGGCTAAAATGACCAAAGAAAAAGTGGAAAACAGCTAAACATGAGAGGTTTTTGGTTTCGGATAAAACCTAAACGATACCCATCCCTACTTATATGTAAATTCAGTACAGAAAATCTGTAATCCTTCATCTGCCTGCTTTGCTTATTGGCTGCTTGCTTCTTCTTTACATGACTACCATCCTTTCCGTTCATCTCCACACTGACATCGTTACTATAATCCAACCATTTTCTTTCCTGCCTTTTTTGAGCCAATCAGCCTCCACGCTGTGTGGTTTATATCTGTACTCTCCATCATTTTCCCTTTCAGACTCTCATCGTGCAACCTACCTCCTCCCCATCTCCCCATTTGACTCACAGTCACTCAGAGCTCCATCCATCCTGTAGTCTTCATCTTCACCACCAGCCACTAGACTAGCTTTCTTAAAACCTGTCACCACTGAGATTCTGTTCTGCCATGATAGGTCATCGGAGTCTGATCATCAAATATATTAATATGGCTATCCCGATAAATCATGTTCAATTCTTTCAAGTGCTCTCTGCTATCAGGCAATCGTCTGATTAGATATTTGCATTAACAAACAGTTGAACAGGTTTACCTTCTACACTTGGTGGCCACTTTGTATGTGTATATTTCATTCTTGAAAAAGCAGCTGGGGACAGATGAGCAGTGCCCGTCTATGAGCAGAATAATATACAGGGGACAGGTTGGGCTATGGGTGGCAGAGGTCACAGTGCAGAGCTCAGAACTGTGGAGAAGAAGAGAACAGCACAGAGGTCTAGAATCAACATGTTTCATTTTTATTTACACCACTGTAGTCCTCATAACAAGAACTTTGCACCAAAGGTTCCCACAGTGGAACTCCTACTGTAGGTAACAGTGGACTTCTGATAAGTCAGGAGAGCATCAGCCATTAAGACAGATCATCTGAATCCCTCAAATACTTGGACCAAATTGCATCCCATATTTCTCACATCTAAAAAAAAAAAAAGATTAGCAGCCTTCTAAAGGGCCACAAAGTTCAGGAGTTATACTGAGGTGATGGCTGACGTGGAGTATCGCCTTTACACTGACTACTGAGACATGCAAACAAGGCCAGTGAAAGCTTTCTGAAAGGTTTAGTTACTTGTACTGTAAGCATGCACTCGATGCCATTCAAACTATGTGAATATGACATGCTGTTAAAAGTGTTTCAGCACTTTCAGTTGTTGTTGAATTACCTTTCCACGGGCTTGAAAAGTGAGAGGAGCTTAAAAGCAGATCACAATCAGAGGGGGTGGAAGCCTCTTTTTTGTAAGCTGTTGGATAAAAACCAAGAGCATCTAAAACGTCAGTGCAAAGCAGTAACAAAAAAAGAGATGAGAGGAAAAAAGAAGGAAAAGAATACAAGAATTGGGAAAAGACAAGAAAGTTTCGAGAAAGCAGATATTCTGTAAGGAAGAAGATAGAGTGATTGGAGGAGATATTTAATGGGAAAAGTGAGAGGGTGGTTTAGTGAATAGACAGATGGATGGCTGTAAACAACACTCTGAGGTCATAATGACATGATACAGCTGTAGGACCTGTCCTCCTGACCTGCCATTACCACACACAAACACACACCTCTCCATCGTTAAGGATGGAAGTCACAGTGTTTTCCATCCCAGCAGCAAATCTCAAATCCTCCTGTTCATTTTCACACCAGTAGAAAAATGCATTATCTTCAATTTATTTTATCTTTCCGTCCTAGTAGAGCTGGGCGAATTGATCCAAATATCAACATTATCCATACCAATGCTGGTATTGATATCGGATTGATCTGGTTATAAGCTAACATGTTAGGCTAATGTTAGGTGTCCTAACAATTATAGTTTCCCTCAGAAAAACAGTTTGATTACATTCTCGCACCGTAACAGAATGTATTCGCTAACTGTCCAAGTCCAACAATGTTAGACCCGCTCCAAAGAAAGTTTTAGTCAACACAAGCTAAAAGCAGCATTACTTGCCAAAATAGCAGTACGGAAAAGTTCTGGAAGTCCTCAACAGCTCACGTCTGTATGTTGTCATCAGTCAGAAGTTCACTGACTCATCGACCCATATAAGACTCTGTGACAGCCTCCTCTAGAGTAAATAGTTGTGGACGCATGTAGACATTGGACAGGAGACATAATGGTCAAATGAGCTGACATGGCTGAATCTCTTTCACTTTCAAAGAGAGGCAACGAGAATGCCCAACAGTAGAACCTAGACTGAGGTTGGGTTATTTTAACACTAGCTGGGAAGCTTTTATTGATTTTATGGTAACAAAGTATTGTTGTCAACTCACTTTGATATTATTTCACTTCAGCTGTCTTCAGTCAAATGACGCATGCATGTGAAGAGGAAAAAGCAGTGCAACAGTAAATAACAGGGATATGCCTAATGACTCTCATACTGAGCTGATATGAGACAAGTGCAAAGAAATTAGATGAATAATTCCTGTGTGTGTCTGATGTCATTTATTATTTCACTAATAAAAACAATTCAGTACATTTATGTTCTTGGATTTATTTATGTGTCCCTTTTTATTTTACAAATGTAGTAATGCAGTATTTAAGGACGGTGTTGACTTCAACACTGAGGAATGTTTCCCAGTCTCAGTGAATCAACTACAATACTCAGGCATCAGTGAAAAAACCAGAGTATTAGCAGAATTAGAAGCTAGCAAGCGAGGTATGCTAGCTAGCAAGTTAGCACATAAAGGTGATATACACTCAGATAATCCTTAAAAATTCTAAAGTACAGCATCGCTGAAAACTAAAGAACACAAAAAACTAAATATCAGCAAGTTTCTGGAGCCTTGGTCACCAATATTCAGATTGCATTTCAGATCCTGAACCTAGACACCGTTCTTTACGGATTCAGACCTATTACACAATTCTGACAGACCATTTCTATTTCACTCTCCTCACCCTTTCTTGTACATATGGTAGTTATTTTAATCTGCACAATCTATTGCACAAATAATTTAAGTCATTATGTTAGCAGGTATCGTGTACACTATGAGATTTTAAAAGGTTAGCTTTAATCTGTGCACGCAAATACGTAAACAGCGCTAAGGAAAAAGCTGTAGACGAGAAAATAGTAACAGATTTTTAGGAAACATTTCTAAGCAAGAAAACAACAACTGCACAGCACTGCAACATACTGCAAAGAACAACAAATGAGCTTCAGCCAGTGCAGAGAATAATGCAAAAGTGACAAGCTAACAATAAACGGCTAATGGACAACATATATCTACAGTATTTTATGAACTATGCCATTAAAACAGTAATTACTTCCATCTTTTTCTCCCTCATAACTCAAATGAATCCACTGAGTTCACTGCAGTCCTTCAGATGTTCACTTCTGCAGCTGTTCCTTCAAGTTGTCTCCCGAAAAACACTTCAGTTGTGTTTTGTGTGATTTTGTTTTTTCTTTTTGCATTGTCCTTTATCCAACTTCTGTTGTTTTTTTGTGTGCTTTTGCAGCATTTTTCTGTTTGCTGGTGCTTTTTTAAGTTGCAGTGCTTTTGAGCTGTCAGGGCCACCGATTCTTTGTCCCCTAATACATGTTTCTACGTCAGCTGGAAGCAGTCAGTTGGTGTTTAGTACAAAGAGGGAGTCCAGCGGCTCTGTTATACTGTGAGGGAGACTTTGATGGAACAGTTTGACTCCATTTGTCCCCTGACAGGTACGGCTTACTGCAATTCAATACAAAGTTATTAGTTCTCAGTTATCACCTATATTCTCTGATAGAACATTTTTATCCCAAGAGCGGTGGTCTCTTCCAGCTTTACACCCCCCATCCATGGGGAATGAGGGTCATTAAATTATTTGATGACTATGGAAACTAGATCCCAACGTCAGTATGGGAGATTTTTGAGGAATTGTTGCATACCACTCCAAATCACTACCATCAGTCAGGGATACCTCATGGAAAAGTTCCACAAACAGCCTACTCCAAGGCTTTTTTGTGGCAGGACATGGGAACCACACTTTACCAAGACACTGTATGTTGGTTTTTCCTTGGGTTTTTCTCCAGCAGCCTGTTGACTACATTAGCAGCACTGCACTAAAAACTGTCTGGGTTACAAATATGTCCAGGCATGCAAACACAGTTGAGTTGAGCAAATGTAAAACATAAAAGCTGGCCACCATGATGTCACCCGCTGGTTTGTGCAGTTCAGTGGTGACTTTTTAGCGGTTGTCATGCTGATCTTGTTGTTCTTTTCCATTCTTTTTTTAACCAGACATGACAAGGAAGAGGTCAGAACAAGAGAGAAGTAGGGTCATTTTCTTATTGATTTCTATAAAATCTGACCTCTTTTTGCATACATGAGTCACCTTCTGCTGGCTATTAAAAGAACACTGGCTTGAAAGCCCCTTGCACTTCGACTACTGTGCCCATTTTTACATTCAGAGTATGCAGTCTGTGAGTTTATCCCACAGAGATGCATATGCTCCAGGAAACAGACTCAGCCCTGAGTAATCAGAGTTTACTGTCACCACAAGGAGGGAGAGCCAGGTCCACCACACTTTGTTTAATGGGGATAAAATTTAAGGCTTTAAGGCTCAGGGATCATTATGAATGATGAACGATTCCCAAGCCTCAAATTTTTTGCACTTCTTTCACTGCCTTTGTAAGACGCCCTCCTCTGACTGCACTTGAGCAGGTTGATATTTTCAGACTCATCCACTCTGAGAAATCTGATTTTACTGGGTGTCTTGTGCAGGGAAGGAAGGAAAAAGCATGAGGTTTGTTTTTTGGGGTTTTTTTCTTTACAGCTCATCTCAGAGAATACAAAGATAAGCCAGAGCAGCACCTGCAGAAGGAGGGGAAGGCACTGTTGGACATGCTGTTGCCGAAAGCACAGAAACAAAAACTGTTTTAGACCAAAGATGGTGGAAAAAACACAGAGGTTTGATGAGGCAGCCAGCGCAAGAGAGAAAACAGATTATTTTACCTTTTCAAAAAAAATCTTGTGCTCATTATATCTGTCATTCCTTCTCTTTCTCTTTTCTCTCATCCCTTGTTTTGTTTGTGTCCCATTTCACAAGCTCCGGTTGCCAGGGTAACTGACATTAATTCATACGACCATCGATTCAGCGCTCCACTTATTACTATTTACCTCTGCAAGCCTCTTTGTGCTTGCGTGTCTAAAGCTGGGAGAGACTGCAGTGTCTGTGTGTGCTTTTAACTTTTGTCAACTTTTATTAGTGTCCAACTTGATATTCATGACTGCCTTTATTTCCCTTTTTCCACAGCTAACTTACAGATATAGCTTGCACACTGCTGCACGCTGCTCCATTTGGAGGCTACAGTTTCATTGTTTGTACAGGAAAAATGAAGAAACTGGAGGGGAAAGGTAAAGAAGAATAGAGCAAGACAAAACGCACACACCTCGTGCCCTTAACGGGTCATTTCACAGCACGATATACATGTGAGGTGTTGTGTCACAACACACACACACTTGGACACTTCTGTGCGCGTCACTCCTCGCACACACACAGAAACACACACACACACAGAAACCACCTGAGTTCATTATCTGCGCTCTGCTATCAGGATGTCAGCAGCAGCAGCAGCAACCATGGTAACAAGTAGAGGGAGAGGGAGACTGTTGAGATTCACAGCCACTTCACACCAACGCATCATTAATGTCATTTAACTCGCCCCTCGGTGACACGCGCTCCTCTCCCCGTCTGTTTCCTTCTTTCGCTCCTCTCCTGCTTTCTTTCCCTTTCCTCCCTGTTTCTTCCCCCAAACCTTCTCCTACTCCCCAGCTTCACTTGTCCCTCAGCCCTCTCTGTCTCTCTCTCTGAGTCAGGTTTTTATGTGGGGCTTTGCTGATGACTCACAATACCTGGTTACTTCCCAAATGGAATGTGTGTGTGTGCCTCATTACAGCCCAGCTGCAGTGCACAGCTGCACTGGAGTCACTGTGAGGGTTAACCTGACCGTTACTCATTTCCTTTGACTCCTTGCACCAATAACAAAGATTATATCCGGTGCTACACCTTCCTTGCGTCACATTAGTGCTGGAAATATGCGGGCGTGCCAGCGGAGGATCCTCGCATTAGAAATGAATGAGGTTCCAGCCAGCGAGGTGCGCCCAAACTGTGCATTCTAATATTTGACGCAGCCGATAGCATCTGCTTCTGCACAACTATCTTAACCTCTCTGTTGTCATATTTCAATCATGGGTGAGGAGGGACAGTGGCCCGAAGATGCGCTCGGTCGTACACGCTGTGATGGTCTTCCTGTGAACTGGGGCAGTGAGTTCTGATCCATTTGAGGGACAAACCACGAGCCCGAGCACCATATTGTTAAATACAAGGTGCATGATTTTAATATAAATAAAGTGTATCAGTTTAAATCAGGGGCGGAATATCTTTCTAAAGAATACCAGAAAAGTTTCTCTGCTGGGAAAGAAATCAAAGACAGAGCCACAGGAACACAGGGGTGGAGTTAATAGATGGAGTAACACTGCCATCTTGTGGCCACAATGACAGCAAGGCTTCCAAGTAATAATTCTCTGTCACAGCTTTGAGGAGACTGGGTTCAAGTCATTTGTACCAGACACCATACAGAAGCTCCGAGGCTCTGTAACAGTGGGGTTTGGAGGCTTTTATTTTGAAATAGCCCCAAACTATACATGCATAAGCCAAAAAAATATATATTGTCCACTTACTTTTAAAATCTACTGTCTACTGTCTCTACTTCCTTTTTACGCACTATTCATCTTTGTGAGGTTATCCTCTCTATAATATGCACTCATCAGACACATTATTAGGTACCACTTGTTAGTATAAGGTTGGATAACTTTTGCCTTCAGAACTGCTGTAACTCTTCATGGCACAAGATTCACCAAGCTGCAAAACTTTGGTCCATATTGATATGATAGCGTCACACAGTTGCACATCCATGATGCCAATCTGTTGTTCCCCCATAGCCCAACAGAGGTCTCAGAGATTGAGATCAGGTGACTGTGGAGGCCTTCTGAGTTCAGTAAACTGTCATGTTCAAGAAAACGGTTTGAGATCTTATCAGAAGTTCTTATTAATATTCTTTTTTATTAATAAGATTGTTGTTATCACTATCCTAAGCATTATTATTACTATTGTTATCACTACTATTATCAGAAACAATATTTGTATTAGTACCTGTATCTAAATTTACACCTTAACATATAATTGCATAATCTCTCTCTATATGGAATA